>NC_134688.1:158638314-158815573 GCF_050947455.1 Rhinoderma darwinii | reverse complement strand
GAAGGTGTCCGTGCCGTAGAAAGGCTCCGCAAATGGTAGGACATGTTCTATTTTTTGCTTTTTACAGACCGTGCTCCCATACTTTAGGTGGGAGCACGGCCCGCAAATGTGTGCGGCTGTCTGTGCCCGTAATCATGGACCGTGATTATGGGCACGGTTATGTGCATGGGGCCTTAGATGGGAAAAAAACTGAGGCCCAAACTAGGCCACGGTTAAAATGACTCAAGGAGCCTATAGGGTGTTCTCAGCAATACTGTGTACATACTATTTGAGACTGTATATAAGTAAATGTGTTTGTAATTTATTTTCAATTGGTGTATCCAAGTACAATAGCAAAATGCTGCAAATGTAAGAATATGGCTTTACCACAATAAAGACTGGTTGGTAAATATTAAATACCACTTGCCAGCATGGATTAAAACTAGAGTATTTTTTGTTTTTCAATTATCCATAGTAAAAGGTTATCCTGATTAAAGGGGTTTTCCGATGAGAGACATTTATGACATATACACAGGATATGTCATAAACATCATATAGATTCGGGTCCGACCTCTGGGACCTGCACCTAAACGAGCACTCAAAAAACCTGGTCTGCCGCTGGGTTGTGGCAGAAGCAGGTGAATCAGGAAACAGCGTAGGTCGCTGAGCTACGCGGTTTCCGTAACTCCTTTAGAACTGAATGGTAGTTACGGAAACGAGCTACGTTGTTTTCGTAACTCTTGACCATATAGCCAGGAAGTGGCCAAGGAGGCAGAAACAGGTAGAACAGGGTTTGGAGGGGGGGGGGGGGGGCGTTCCAGAGATAGGTTTGGGACCTGCATCTATTTGACATTTCTGATATACCCTGTGGAAAGTTTTTTTTTTTTTATTTAAAAAATTATTATTTGAGTGATTACACATTGTTTTAATTTTTTCTCAAGTTAGGAAATATTATAAATTAGATTCTAATTTATAACATTTCCATGTGCTGGGCACTAGAGGGAGCAGTTCCCAAAATTGCAGCATGGTCAATGTGGTAAAGCAACCTCATTGGTTTATGCTGCAAATTTGGGGTAGACACTCTCTCAAGTGTCCTCACACAATCCCCCCTCCCTTATTCTGGCTAGTGCCAGGAGAAGGATGGGTTTGAATCTTCAAACCTCCTACACTGTGTGCCGCCATTTTGAGCGACTGCACAGTGTAGGAGGATTAGATACAGTGCTCAGCAGACAGTATAACACGAACATAATACACCCATCACATACACGAACATAAATTACCTGCTCCTGCCGCCTCCGCTCCTATGCCTTGCCCCTTCGCTTCCTTGAACATATGGCCGGAAGCAACCAGCTTACTGTCCGGCTGCGGCTTCCGGTCCACATGAAATTGGCGCCGGATTTCGCTCTGCGAACGAGCTTCACTTTGGTCTGTGTGGGAGCGGTGCATGCGCCGTTCCCAGACAGACGGCGTACACTGCAGAGAATGGAATGGCTCCCATTCGCATTCTCTATGGGGATGTATGTGCCGTATTCCATCTCTGTATGTGTCGTTAATCGACACATACAGCGATGAAAAAAAAATAAATGGCAGCCCCCATAGAGAAGTAAAAGAAAGAAACAAGTAGAACACAAATAAATACAATTTATTTTAATATCATACTAAAAGCAATATTATATATAAAAAAAAAAATTCATGACACCTTCCCTTTACGTTTCCTTTAGCAGGAACTCCTGTAGGGCTGTCTGGATGCGCTGTTTCTATCAATTTCTTCTGTTAATGGAATCCGTCACTTTCGCTTTATAGAACTTAACGTGCACCTTTTGTTCTGGATTTATGAAATTTAGTAATATATCATTTTAGAGGAAAGTGGCATCTTCCTCACCTAGCATCCTGTAATTCCCCATTTCCCTACAAGCAAGCTCTATAAATATTCAAAAACCTCTTCAGTCCCTAAAATATCCATCTAAAGTAAGGGTCTGTTCACACATTAGTTCCTGATTCTCTGATGGTCATTATAGAATGGAATGCTGCGCTATACAATCCAGTAAAAAAAAAAAAAAAAAAAAAAAAAATACCATGCCAGTGTGAACAGAGAAAAATGCATTGACAAGTAGAGAGGGAGAATGGGGCTGCAGATTCTCTTTGAGGAGACATCTCTGGCTGGTTCAGGGTGCTGGAAACAGCACTATGGGATATGTGGGCAGCAGGACACTAGAGAAAAGCAAGGTTTTGTACACACTGGCGTCCTGGTTTCCATTTTTACCAGAATGATGAGGGATCTATGATGCGCAGTCATGATCAGTTAAAGGAACAGTGTCACCCCAAAAAAATTTTTTATATCAGTTTGATGTTAGTGTTTTATTAAAAACTTTTGTATTTATTTGTGTGTTTGTGTGTTACTTTTTTTTATTTTTTTACTTTTTCTTCACTATGGGGGCTGCCATTTTTTTTTCCATTTCTGTATGTGTCGATTAACGACACATACAGACATGGAATACGGCAGCTCCAGTCCCATAGGGACTGCGAACGGGGCCCGTTCCATCCACTATGGTGTACGCCGTCTGTGTGGGAACGGCGCATGCGCCGCTCCCACACAGTCCAAGTTGAACTGAGCTCCGTCCAGCGCCATTTTCCTGTAGACCGGAAGTCGCGGCCGGACAGTAAGATTACTACTTCCGGTCGCGGCTTCCGGACTTGTGCACATGGAGCAGCGGCAGCAGACGGAGCGGCGGGAGCAGGTAAGTGATTTCTATGTATATGTGTGTGTGTGTGTGTGTGTGTGTGTGTGTGTGTGTGTGTGTGTGTGTGTGTGTGTGTGTGTGTGTGTGTGTGTGTGTGTGTGTGTGTACTAGTGTATGTAAACCTTCTACACTGTGTGTTAGCTCAAAAAATGGCGATAATAAAGTAGGCAAAAGACAAGCTATATTGTCAAGTACATCTGCCTAAGCAAGGACTGATCCAAAAAAAATTATAATAATTCAGTGAAATGGAAATATATGAAATAAGTTAAAAGGCACATATGTTTTCACTCCTTTGAATTCAGACGTGTCGGTGTAGCATTGTATTCCAATTTTTGCAAGTTATTTTAACAAAACTGTTGTGCTTCTGCTTTGTCTTCTACAGTACATAAAACTACTAGGCCAAACTAACTAGACCATAATACTAACCAGGACAAAGACGTAGTAGTTTAGAAACCAGGCATCTCCTTTGTGTTCAAGGGGTGCTTACATAGATTTCGAATCTATTCTGGCAACATTTAACAATTTACAATAATTTTTTCATAGTAAAAAATTAATAAATAAAGCACGCCGGCAAATTGTTTTTGTGCACACATCATACTATCTTACCAGCGATATTCTAGCAACGTCATGTTTCTTCCCAGCTCACTTGCATCTATAGACTTTCCTTATGGTCAGCTGTGTCATGTGATCTGTCTGACCACCAGAATAGACCATGCTCTCATGTGTAGACAGGAGGTCATTTCTCCTGTGTGGCTGACTTCCTATGAACTACAGAATTACATCATCCCCAATCAAATACCTCCTGGCAGATCAGAGACTCCTCCCACCTCACCCAGCTCCTCCCTCCTTGTACCTCTGTAAGTCCTCCATGCATATAGTGCTGCTGAAGAGATCATTTCTGCCTTATCTAAGGAACCAGGAGTGCAGTGATATAATAGGGGAGTCCATACAACGATTAGCTGCCGTTATAAAACTCCCCTGACTCACAATGACTGTCTATACTATCTGTGTGTGGGTGTGCAGTGAATCCAGTGTATTTCTATGAGATGCTGCTCCTTACTGCATCCTGTGTTTTAACTGACAAGCTGAGCGGCATCACATAGGGATACACTGAGAGTGCAGTCAGGGGACAGCTATGCCACTGATCTATCACTTGCTGCATTTAGATAGCACAGAGCAAGTGCAGTATGACGAGATACCGCCCTCTCTGCGAAGCCAGAGGCTACATGGGAAATGTAGGCTGCATTAGGGGAATCATATCAGAGCTGAAGAAGGAACCAAGATGGCAGACAACTCAAAAACGGCACATTAACTAAAACAGGTATACACAACATTACAGCCTCAAGGCGTAGCCTCTACATTATTCTTTAACCACTGTCTGACCAGAAGCTTTACCCCCCCCCCCCCCTTCCTGACCAGGACCATTTTCAAGTTTTAGCCATGTGCGAATTTAAAAGCAAATTGTTGTTCTATTAGGGTATGTTCACACGTAATGTTTTCAGGCGTATTTCGGGGCGTTTGCGCCTCGAAAAATACAAGCAGAACGCCTACAAACATCTGCCCATTGATTTCAATGGGAAATCCAGTGTTCTGTTCCGACGGGGAATTTTTTTACGCCTCGTTTTCAAAAACCGGCACGTAAAAAGACGCCCACGAAAAAGTGCATGTCACAGCTTGGGACGTTTTTGGAGCAGTTTTTCATGGACTATATAGAAAAACAGCTCCAAAACCAGTTGTAAATAACGCAGCGAAAATCGCGAGTGGCTTAATAGTCCGTATTTTCAGACGTTTTGGATTTTGTGTGTGCACATACCCTTACTCTTCCAACCCACATGTATTTGGTCTTTTATTTCTCAGAACATATTGCGCTTCCATATCGTGTAATAAAATAAATCAATATTTTACTTTTAAATATAGAAGGAAAAAAAATGTGAATATATAATTTTAGGTAAAGTTTTTTTTTCACATCTGGTGCACACCACTGGGTAAACACACCTGAATACATATTTGGCAACTTCTGCCGACTTTAGCGATACCAAGTATGTGTGCATTTCTTACAAACTGGGCGCAAGGCTTTAAAAGAGCAATTTTACAAAGTTGGTTTGCTCTACAGCACACGACTAATACAGATGTTGTGAAGTGCCAAAACACTGAATAAGCCATCAATATCTAATGGGTCAAGGTCCAGCTGCCGGAACCCTGGCCAATCAGCTGTTTTGAAGGGGCTGCAGCACTTGTACGAGCGCTGCTTCCCCCTCATATCCATTACTACTCACACTGTGAATCGCCGACACAATTCTAGCAGCTGTTCTCCTATTGAAGTGAACAGACTAAGGGTATGTTCACACACAGTAGCAAAATACATCTTAAAATACGGAGCTGTTTTCAGGCGAAAACAGCTCCTGATTTTCAGAAGTTTAAGACACTCGCGAGCCAATGAAAAACGTCTCCAAAAACGTCCCAAGAAGCGTCCTGCCCGGATTACGTCTGAAAACAGTGCGTGTGAACATACCCTTATACTGCGAACCACCATTACAAGTGTGTCGAGTGCTGTGGCCCCTTTAAAACAGAAAAGACACTTTAATACCACTAAAATGACTTCTGGAAATTAGACCCCCCTCAAGGTTTTCATTTAACGACATATCAAAGATTTGAAAATCTGCTGTGTAAAATGTCTGCAGCAGGTGGAGGAGATTTGTAAAAACGCTCATCTACTTGCCTTGTACTGTAATCCGCTCCAGGTGATGTTATTAGTCACTCTGCATTGAAGTCTGAGCGATACAGAAATGGCATTACACAAGTACTGTAGTGTGTTATAAGAGCGATGAAACGATCACATAGTCAAGTCCCATAGTGGGACCAAACATTACTGCAAAAAAAAAATAAAAAATACACAATTGTATCCTATCTAAAATGTGAAAAAAATGACACTATTTATTTTGCTATGTACATAACAAGTGACACAAATAAATAAAAAGCGATCAAAAAGTTATATGTACCCCAAAGTGGTATGAGGGTCATCCCACAAAAGAAAAAAAGGCAGTTGATATAAAAATAAATAAGTTTTCAGCGTAGCAATACATTAAGAACTATATAAGTGTGGTTTACCACCACTATTACAGCACAGAACTGTCATTTCAGTATCAAATGGAGAGATTGTGCCACCTGCAGATGATTCACATATTACAGCTTCACATTTGCTTATTTATACCAAAGAACACACAAACCATTAAATACATAATGATATTTTACTTCGCTTGTAATCTTACTTCAATTATTTATTAGCATACATTCATTTTTCTATTTGACATATGTAACGAAAGTGGTTAGGGACATTAGCTAGAAGTCCTGAAATCTTACCAAATTAGTTGTTTTTTTTCGCAGGGGTGATAAAATCAATAATGGAATAAAATAAACAAAAATACACAAAATAAAAACATTTTACGCAACAGTAAAATTTGCATTTGTTCAAACATCACAAATACAGTAGAATCACAAGATGTATAAATAAAACACACACACACACATATATATATATATCTCAATAAAGTAGAAAAATCGATGCATACAAGAATGCTGCTTCATCTAGATTCACTTCAGTGGCAAAGATCAGTCCATTACTGCAAAAAGATCTGCACCAAAAACGTTCGGCTTCTGAAATACACGAGGACCAATAATGTGCAGCGGTGTTGTTCTTAAACCGCTCAAATAAGAGTCTTTGTAAGTATTCAATGGCTTCTTCTTACCAGAGACCACTAGTAGTGTAATAAGAAGGGACCGGCACTAGTCACTGCCATCAATCTAAAGCATGAGCAAAACCGCCTGGGTGTAGATCCATGGACCTGGGTGAAGTGACCGACTTGTACGGAGGATTCAGACCTAGTGACAATGTAATACTTCTTCCCCTGGGGGTAAAGTAATTCTCGCTGTCTGCGTTGGGGTTGTGGAGCCCAGCAAACAACCATAGAGTAAGCAAAATTCTCGTATCCAGGTCATATCAAGAGTAATACCGACTTTTGTATCCTGATGATACCGTTAATGGAAGGGTCACCGATGAAAGGGAAGATACCTCCCAATAAAGACTATGTGACAGGAAAAGTCTATACAGTATAATCATGGAGAGCGATTGAGACAGGATGACTCCCACAGTGATCACCTAATGAAGAAAAACACTGGTTAGTGTGCTGATGATACATGTGATGTGTACGGATTGCTAAACGATGTCCGTCTGTTTAACCATTTATTTCAGTATCGGAACTTTCATTAGACTAGATTATATGGGCCTTAGTTTAAAGTATAAATACTGTCAAAGTTTTGGAGTTTAAGGCCATGTTCACACAGGGCGGGCAGATACGCGGCGTGAAAGTACACAGCGTATCCATCCTGGAACCCGCAGGGAACTACAGCCAAAAAAACGGCACCACATTGTGGTTCAGTTTTTCAGGCGGAATCTCCGCTGCGGAAAACAGAAGTATCACTATGACAACGGCCGGCTGGAAGTATAAACTTTAAAAAAAAATAATTTTACCCAAGAAAAGTATTTTTTTTCCGTGATGAGATTTATTTGTGGAGGATTTGCAGCTTTTCCGCCGCAAAAAAAAGTAATCCCAGCATTTGCTATTTGTTGAAGGTTTTAACTCCCCATTGAATTCAATGGGGAAAACCCGCAACAGAAAAGCAGAGATTCTGCAGCATAAATTGACATGCTGTGGATTAAAAAAAAAAAAACAACGCAAAAAAAACATAAAACGAACCGCAGGTCAATTTATGAACGATTTTTCGGCAGTGTGTGGATGAGACTTGTTCAAATCTCATCCACCCTGCTGCTACTGTAATACGCTGCAGATTTTCCTGCAATAAAATACGTTACGGAAAATCCGCAGTGTTCACGCTACGCGTGACCCTACTCTAAGGTGTATTTGCTAAGGCTGTGGTCTCCCATCTCCTTAGTACTGAGTCGAGTTCCTCACCTCTAGCGTGCTGATCCGTTTATAGCTCTATATGGCTTCTAATAGTCGGACTAGAAGGTGCATACAGAGTCGTCCTCTAGTGGCATCAATAATTAGCCGACAGTATTCTAAAATGTACGTGTGGAGGAACAGGAGAAGAGCGTAATGTACTGAAGAAACAGACTAATGTAGCCTTATCAAGTAGATTAGGAAAACACTTAAAAAGTATTAAAGCTGCCAATTTCCTTTAAAAAAAAATTAAAATAACTAATAATAATTTGATATTCGCCCCATATAATAAAGTTCTACGATGGTCTTCACTCAACAACCCCCTTTTTTTAAAACCAAAATACTGGGCAAATTATATGTATATGGTCTCCACATGTCAATATGAAATACTCAGAACAGAGGTATAAGGCTAACATGAGATGGAAAATTCTAGAATGCACATAAACGTCTGCGTTCTTAAAAGTTCAACCCAGGCGGCTTCTATAAAACATGCAGGGGCGGGTCTGTGACAACCTATACACATAGCACAAGATTTGCTACTTTTTAAATGAAACACCTTGATGATGGTCATGGTACATTTATGTACATTTTTTTTTCTAAACACCTTATAGTGCTTTTATAATCGTCTATGTACAAAAAGATATTCCCATCATACACCTTAATAGCAGTAAAGAATTCTAGGAAGAATAATTTCAGAAAAAGTAGAGGTTTCAAAAGGTAATCTGTGAAAAAGAAAACCACGGTACTCACCTTTTCTCTTTGATACTCTTTAAACAAGTAAGAGATCGCAACAAAACATGGATGGCACAAAAACCATAGGAAACAACCCTGAAAATAAACACAGTCATTTACAGATTTAGATTTTACAGCAACATAACTAAAGAATAAGGCGGGATTCACACGACCGGGTCGTTCCCGAGCCCGAGTGTCGGCCGGTAAAATCGGCCATTTTGCCCGGCCGGTTTGCATAAAGTTATGCATCCGTGCCGGGCCGGGCAGATCCGGACAGTGACATCAGCGGCAGCTCCTGAAGGGGAATCCCCATGTGTTCGGGGATTCCGCTTCAGGAGTTTCCCCTGATGTCACTGCCCAGATATGGACAGAGACATCAAGCGCTCTGTCCAGGAGCGGAATCCCCGAAAACACGGGGATTCCGCTCCTTCAAGGAGCTAAAGTGCGGCTAGCACATAGCAGAGCGGGGAGATACCTCCCCGCTCTGCTATAGTGGCGTCGCTACAGTAGTAGCAGCCGCAGCAGCAGCAGCTGCTAGCGGCGCCATCGAAGGTGTCGCCGAGCCAGGGTGCTTTTAACAAGCAGGGGAAGGGAGCCAGCGCAGCGCTCCCTCCACCTGCTGTACACCCCGGCCCTGCAACACAGTGTACAGCGATGCCATTCGTCAGAATGGCATCAACTCCTCCTCCTCACATGCACTCTGCGCTGTGAGGAGGAGGAGATAGAGCGCAAGCGCCGGGAAACCCGGCCATCACTCGGAACACATTCCGGTGATGGCCGTGTAATACCCGGCCCCATAGACTTGTATGGGAGCCGGGCGGCCGGGTGCCCGGGCAAAGATAGAGCATGTCCTATTTTTTGACGGCCGGATTTTCCGGCCGTCAAAAAATCGGTCATGTGAATAGCCCCATTAGGGGTCTATCATTCCTAATACAGCCGGGTGCCGGCCGATTTATGAACGGCCGGCACCCGGCCGGGAAACCCTGCCGTGTGAATGAGGCCTAAAACTATACAAAAAAATAAAAAAAAGGCTAATGCTACACAGCGATATCAGGCACGACTTGCACTAAATTTGTGGGATTACCGCAAAGCGACCTTAATGTTTCCCTATGTTTTCAATCTAAGATACCAAGCAATATGGCGTTTATGAGAATATTCCAGAGACACAACTAGACTGTATATGACAATAACAAACTAATCATGAAGCACAAACACAAGTTTCATTAGAAGACACATACTTTGGCAAATGTGATGTAGAATTGTCGTTTCATTGTGCTTCTCTGAACTTTGATAATCTGGTATAGACCAAATGCCAAAGATGCAGCTAAACAAACTTTCATAGCAATAAGGAGTATGCCAGCCAGGCTTTGATGGGCATGGAAACTGTGGTGATTGGTGTCTTCAAACTGCTCCCAAATGAGTAAAATTATCTGTAATAAACACATGAAACAAGTTACACTTCACCTGTAACACATCTGAACTAGCGGTGGGGCATTGCCAGTATATATATATATATATACACACACACACACACACACACACACACACACACACACACCTAAATAAAATGGGAATGGTTGGTGATATTAACTTCCTGTTTGTGGCACATTAGTATATGGGAGGGGGGAAACTTTTCAAGCTGGGTGTTGACCATGGCGGCCATTTTGAAGTCGGCCATTTTGTATCCAACTTTAGTTTTTTCAATGGGAAGAGGGTCATGTGACACATCAAACTTATCGAGAATTTCACAAGAAAAACAATGGTGTAGTTGGGTTTAAGGTTACTTTATTCTTTCATGAGTTATTTACAAGCTTCTCTTTGTTTACAGCCATTGACATGTCGCAGAGGTTAACACGTGAGGAGCGGATAGAAACGGCTCCAAAAACATCCCAAGAAGTGACCTGCACTTTTTCGCGTCCGTTTTTTTACACGAGAAAAATGCAGTGAAAAACGCTCCGTCGGAATCTGCTTCCGATTTTTCGGCCGTTTACGGACGGAAAAACGGCCAAAAATAGTCCGTGTGAACATACCCTTATTCTTCCAAAATTCAGTACAGGAGAGAGCATACAATATAAGAGCTCATTTAGAAGAATCTTGTCTACTAGGTCCAGAAGCAACCAGCAAAACAGAGTGCCGCTGTAAGGGTATGTTCACACGGCAGCGTCCGTAACGGCATGTGCAGGCGCTTGAACGCCGCGTCCATTACGGACGTAACTGGAGTAGGTTTTCCATGGAGTCCATGGAAAACGGCTCCATTTACGTCTGAAGAAGTGACATGACACTTCTTTGGCGCGGGCGCATATTTACGCGCCGTCTTTTGACAGCGACGCGTAAACATACGCCTCGTGTAAACAGACAAACGTCAGCCCATTGCTTTCAATGGGCAGATGTTTGTCAACGCTTTCAAGCTGTATTTTCGGACGTAATTCCAGGCGTAAAACACCCGAATTACGTCCGTAAATAAGCAGTGTGAACATACCCGAATACTAGTCTGCAGCTCCGAATCAGTACAAGGTAAGTAATGTACTTACAAAGAGCTGCAAAATGTAGATCAAATATTAAATATGTAAAGACGGATCATTTTTAAATAATTAGGTATCGACTAGTAAGGTTGGACGGTCTCAGAAAAAACCCAATAAAGCCACAGACCTGAGCGATTACGGCAACCACAGCAATTCCCGTGGATGTGGGTGTCGAATCCCACTGAAGAGGTCTCCCCTGTGATTTCTTCATTCTGCTAAGAGTCCAACCAATACATAGGCTTAGGAGCAAGTATAACATCTGCACTTCTGAGGCTATGTCACATACTGAAAGGGAGAAATGGAAGAGGACGTGAGAGATCTGAAGTGTCGTATTCTTCAGCTGGACAGAAAAACGAGAGCGAGCTCAAAAGGCAATCGAGAATTAATGTAGACTTGACATATTAAACTTGTACACCCCCCTATGAGGTCTTAGCGGACAGCTGCAAACTGGTCAATACCGCTGCCCCAGTTCTTCACACAGTACATACGAATGCAGTAAACTGTAGAAGATGCCAAGGGCGTGAAATAATGAATGAAACGGAAGGAAAATTGTTTTCATGTGTCCATGCAGAAAACAATAATGCTTTCCTCTAGATTACAAAGGAATAGACGGACATACTGAATGGTTGCCTATTAACCCCTTCAGGACTTTTTTATTTTTCCGTCAATAGAGTGGTATAAGGGCTTATTTTTTTGCGGGAGGAGTTGTAGTTTCTATTGGTACCATTTATAGTTCCATATAATGTACTGGGAAACCGAAAAAAAATTATTTTGCAGGGGCTGAAGTTGGAAAAAACTGCGATTCCTCAATTGTTGTTTGGGTTTCGTTTTTACGTCTTTTACCATGTGGTAAAACCGTCAACTTATCTTTATTCCGTGGCTCAATACGATTATGGTGATACCAAATTTATATAGGTTTTTTTTTATATTTTACTACTTTTATTGATAAAAAAGAACTGTTAAAAAAAAAACAAAAAAAAAAACCTTTATTTTTTCACCAATTGAGCGGTGTGAGGGTTATTTCTTGCGGGACAAGCTGTAGTTTTTATCGGTACCGTTTCTTGGTATGTAGAACTTTTTATTCCATTTTTTTTTTGAGCGCTAGGTTGACCAAAAAACATTACATTTTTTACAGCGTTCATTGTGCGTGTTAAATAAGTCTATATTGTAATAGTTCAGACTTTTACGGAGGCAGCGATACCAATTTTGTTTACTTTTTAACATTACTTTAGGGGGAATTTTTTTTTAAACTTAATATTTGTATTATTTTTTTTTACTACGATTTTTTTTTTTTTTTTTATACACTATTACTTCATTAGCCCCCCTAGGGGACTTAAAATAATAACGATTGCTGGTTCATCATTTTTACAGGATTCACAGAGGCAGAGTGAAGGCAGTCCTGGGGGCCTTCATTATTTCAACGCCTCAGATGCTGCGGTCGCGATTCACCGCAGCATTTGAGGGGTTAAACAGCCAGGAACAGCGCGATTGCTGCTCATGGCTGTTAGTCCCGGGTGTCCGCTGTAAAATACAGCAGACACTCGCAACATACTGGGCGGGCTCAGCGCGTGAGCGCGCCCCAGACACCACTCCCCGCACCCGGACGTAATAGCACGAAGGGGTTAAAGACACTCATACATAAAGTTGAGGTCCACCGTTTTAGTTTGTAAGTTACCACAAAGTTATCTACATTGATATAAATTCTGTTCTGACTCCTAAATAATAAATTCTAACAGTATCGGCATACTCACATTCTGCCAAACTGCCAATGAATGGGGCTCCTTTGCCATCTTTGGCATACCTGAGAGAGAGTAGTAGTTGTAAATGAAAAGTAATAAAGACAAAAGCAAATGAAATAAAAATAACAGAGTATTTACCATGAAAAATGCAGATAGTTTGCCAAGGTCGACACTACTTGCAGTAACAGTGCATTCGATAGCACTTTTAGGACAGTATGCATCGGCCCACCCTTCTTAATAGTCTGCCAAAGCGCCTGAATATATATACAAGCAGCCACAAAATACACGAGCACAAGCAGGAAAAAGAATTCATGTAAACCTGTGGAAAGGAGCAAACACCTTATGAGTTGATAACATAGGAACGGCACCATTTACAATTTAAGGACTATTTACACAGGCCAATGATCGGACAAACTGGCGTGTGTGAACAGGGCCGCGATCAGCCGATGAACGAGCAAGAGCATCTTTTATGATGACCTGAAAAATCACCGGTCGGCAGCACATTTCCCCGTGTAAACAGGGGATGTGCTGCCGGCATTATGTCAACTGTGTGGGGGTGGAACGATCACATTAACGATTGTTCGTCTCTATACAGTTTACATGGGCCTGTGCAAAGCGCCTCACAACCAGCGCTGATCGACCTGTAATTATCAGCGCTCATTATGGGCACATCTGCCCGTGTAAAGCCTTTATTCTAACCAGGTACTTTTTTCCTTTACATTTTATAATGGACACAAATATAATATGCTAAAAGGACAATTAATTGATGGGCTGGGCGATCCCTAGATCCAAATGACCACCTCCCAAATAACAAATAGAAATGGTGCAATATCATATATATTCACTGAAATAATTAGTCATATACTATTACCGGTATTGAAAAAGTAGAGAGTCTAAATTTTATTGAATCACAACAAATATTAAAACTGTACATAGAGGATTCAAATCAACTGCATATGGGCTACATATAGAATCATCCACATCAAATAGCAAAAAGAGTCTCACATATGACAAGTTGTATAACCCGATCAGGGGAAAAGCTATGATGTTGAATGCCGGACAAATATGGGTACAAAATACCTAGTCAGGGAAACAAAGTCACAAATGCAGTGTTTGCCAAATACACAATGGCAAAATGTGTTCTAAATAAATTCGCAGGAAGAGGTAGCGTGATACGATAATCCTATCTCCTCTTCCTGCGGATTTATTAAAAAATAAAATCAATGCATGAACAACGACACTTACCAGACTCATCTGCCCCAAAATGATCAAAAGGATTCCCTGCTGCATCTGGATTCAACAAGGTGACTTGAAATGTGATCTCATCTGTCCTGGGATCCTCATAGCTCATGAGACAGGTGTATTTGTCCACATATATGGCATACCATGCTGCAGGAGAGATGATCTGCGGCAGAGTGTAGTTATATTCAGTTTGGTTCAAAGGAACTGAAATAAAAGAAATGTAAAATATAAAACTGCAGGTACCAGATTACTAGATTATTGGATGAGCATAGAAGGATGAATGACATTCACACCGCCATGCCTGACATGATGCCAACTTTTATCTTATTTATAGAATAGAAGTGAAGTCTGAATTGACTTGAGGTCTTCGCTTCACTTTACGCTTTCCAATATCTATTCACCATGATGTAAATAGAACACTAATCTGTCGTATTGTGTTTGCGTAGATTAATAAAACAAACTTGCAAACTTTGTAACATGGAAATCAATGTAAGGCGAAGTTCACATCTCGTTTTTACTGTGCGTCTGACGTGCACGTTTTGACATGAGAAAACATTATCAAAACGTGTACCGCAGCATGTACATTGATTTCTATTGTCAGGACGGATGCCCTAATGGCGTAGCTTGTGCGTACGTTTTGTTTGCTGATATTGTATGCTTTTTTTTTTTCCCATGTCCTGAAAAGCGAAGTCTACTACCCTTTTCAGTACTTTTCCCAAAACGTATACTTTATTTGTATTGAAGTCCATGGCAACATATGGACAACATATGCAATATTAAACCCTACATTCGCATACGTAAAACCTATACGATTTTGTGACCCTATATGGGAAATCTTGACTTTACAATGTTTGATTTTGTGAAACAAAAAAAGCATACGTTTTTAGAAGTAAGAACGGACACAACCGTATAAAACGTATGCCTTTTTTGTTTTGCAAAATCAAACATTGTAAATTCAAGATTTCCCATATAACCGTCAGACATATGTGGCCTGATCAGGGCCAGAGGCAGCAGAGCCTTTTTTATAGGCCACGCAGAACATTGATCACAGGGGAAGCCTCAGGCATAGTATATGGTGTGAATACAGCTCTAATCAAGAATACGTTATCAAATGCCACTGCCAGGATAGCTGACAAATGACAACGGCCTAAAGAGATCAGTGACATTATGGAGGGCAAGTGTTTAGGTAAGATAGAGATGTATTGTAATTTTAGATAAACAAAAATATAATTCATGTACAGATCATCAAGTGACGTAGCTGCGGTACTTCAGCTGGAGTCCCAGGCTGCTATCTTGGCCCGGAGAAGCTACGTCGCTGGAACTTCCCTGGGGTAGCTGGAGTGATGTGCTTCAGTGACGTAGCTTCTCCAGGCCGAGACAGCAGTCGGAGAGTCTGTCTGTTCGAAAGGTGCAATAGGACTGCCATGCGGGGGGTGGGGGGGGTTCTCTGTGTGGATCTCACTGAGCTGATATTGCCTAGCAGGGTGGATTGTGCTGTGTCGAGAAGCTCCAGTGATAACTGTCCAACTGCTCAGTATATATTATTTGCGGGATTCGGCGGGATGGATAAGCATAGTCTACTACGCTATTCCAACCTTTACAGAAAAGTATACCGACATATACCAGGCAGACGGAGGCCAAAAGGATGGACTCTTTTGGCCTCCGTCGGGCTAACGGAGCCGTATGGACAGGCTTAGCATGTATGTCGGGAGCTTTTCCAATGTACACGATAAATGTAGGGCATAAACGTGAAGAGCAAAAGGGACACGGACACACACACACACACACACACACACACACACACTTTACTGGACCAATCTGCACCAAATTTGGCATATAACTAAATCACGCGCGGCCGAAGGTCTTAGACCGGGTTTAGCTCTAGGACCTACTGTTCTCGACATATTCACAAAAGCACATAGGACACCACTGGCTTCCACATCAAGGACCCTCCTACATATCACATCAGATGACCTGTGTTAGCCAATAGAAGCTCGCAGGTCCTTCATTCGTCGCCTCACTCACATACACAGTTTTAGACCAGGCTTCCATAACAACCAAGCCATTTTTCTTTACTCGACCTGTGACTCGCCATAAACGAACTGCACCTATACTGGATGTGAGCATTCTCATAAACTGAACCCCTTTCATACCAGTCATGCCTCCAAAAAGGAACCTGCACTTATACGAAAGACTCCTGTGGCAAAACGTATGGCTGCTGCCCGAGCTGCTGACATCTCTCAACAGAACCAAGCCCGTGGATTTCAGCATTCTTATAAATTGAACCCCTTTCAGACCAGTCATGCCTCCAAAAAGGAACACTAAAATTGGACTTTAATGGATATGTTGGCTTCATATCAGTAGGAAAATAAGTTTAACCACACACACAAACCACAAACAAATCGACCAGTGTGAAGCCGGGTAACTCTGCTATTCTATATTATAAAAGTGAATGTCTGTTTGGATGCCTATAGCGGACAGACAAACACCTGAACTATTTGACCCCAAATTTGGCACATCGGGTGTTCAGGAAGGTTTATTAAAAGGTCCCGACCTTGCTGTTCTCGGTTATTAGCCATTATCACACGATCATAATCCAATACTATAAACGTGAATGCAGACATTCGCTTTTATAGTAAAGATGTTTTTATCTGGCAGTAACAGGTAGTGCACTTTACAAGATAATCCTAGATGGGAAGGCAGGGGAGCGGTTACCCATACCAACCAATCAGATTACCGATGGCCAGGAGCAAAGCTGCATTACTAGCTGCAGAGACTCCTCTTGCCCAACTGCAAGCTGATAAATGTGTCATACTGCTGCTCGAGCTGCTGAAACTCCTCAGCAAACCCGGCTCTCTCAGCAACAGATTAGACAGGTGGCTCTCAGAAGCGCAGAGACTCCTGCCCAAACCCAGGCCAGAAAACAAGATGATCGTGCAGATCATGTTGTACAGCATGCTAATGAGTGGGCTTTCATGCATGATGCGGTCTTCAATTATGATCCAACGATGGCCTATGGCCAACCTATTAATAAAACTGCCAATGTTGTTAATCAGGAGGCTCTGTCACAGTCTTGAGACTCCATTTCCTACTAGTTTAGCGGTTAGGTATTTAGGAAATAAAATGTGTGTAACTGCCAGGGTTAATAGGGCTACTAGCGATTTCTCCATAAACCAAGAAAACATGAAGGCATGGATTAGACTCCTGGGCACCCTTGGAACAAATCTAATGAACACACAAAAAAAAAAACACAGACCTACCAACACATTATACCCGGGCAGCGCCGGGTACTTTTTCTAGGTAGTTTGATAAAACAGGTTTTACTCAATACCCTGAAGCCGTGCAGCTGTCGTCACTGGTGACGCTGGAAACAAATAGAAGATGATCCCTAAAAGGAGGGCGTGATATATGTGTGTGGTGACAACTGCATTGATCAGGTGCTGAACAGTCATACCCCAAAGTCTTAAAATAGACTACAAGCCAACTTAATCATTGTACAAAGAATGTAAAAGGAAAGGCTTCTTATGTAATAACTTAATACCATAGTGGAGGTAACAGTAGGGTAAACCAATTGCATGAAACCCATCAATGCCCAGAGTATCTGGGACACGCCTCATACTGAATAACTAGTTATAGTATCCTATTAGGCAGTCAATGTTTGGTTTAAAAGGGCTGAACAAGACAGTAAGGCCAAATGCACACGATGCGGATTACGTGTGGATTTTCCGTGCAAAGTAAATGAAAATATTAATCAATATCATCTACACGTTGTAGTTTTTTTCTGCACGTAAATTGTCCTGCGGTGCGTATTTTATAATGCAGCTAAA
Source organism: Rhinoderma darwinii (assembly GCF_050947455.1). NCBI lineage: Eukaryota > Metazoa > Chordata > Amphibia > Anura > Rhinodermatidae > Rhinoderma > Rhinoderma darwinii. Next base: position 158,797,833 of record NC_134688.1, on the reverse strand, counting down.
CATTTGACAAACTTCTGACATGTCATAGTGTCATGTCAGAAGTTTGGATTGGTGGGGATCCGAGCACTGAGACCCCAACCAATCGCTAGAACGAAGCAGCTGAAGCGCTCGTGTGAGTGCTCAGCCGCTTCGTGTCTGTTCGGCTTTTTCCGGAAATAAATGTATAGTGTACAGACCCTATAGAAAGTCTATGAGCCCGTACTCCGATACATCGGCTTTGCAGAAAAAGCCGAACAGACACGAAACGGCTGAGCGCTCAGACGAGTGCTTCAGCTGCTTTTTTCTAGCGATTGGTGGGGGTCTCAGTGCTCGGACCCCCACCCATCCAAACTTCTGACATGTCACTATGACATGTCAGAAGTTTGTCAAACGTTTAGCTACACTTTAAAATACGCAAACTGTCAGTTTATCTTGTGTTTCCGCTTGCGAATTGTATCTAACTAGTTGCATATTCCCACATCAAAATGTAAAAACCGCACCTAAAAACGCAGCATTAGGTGCAGATTCTAACTGCGGAAATACCTGCAGTTTAAATGCAGATTTTTTTTGCACCAAATTCCGCAATGTGTGCATGCAGCCTTAGAATGAGCTCACACGTAGTGTAAATACTGCGGATTTTCCGCAATGCATTTCGTTGTGTAAAATTCGCAGCATAGTGGGTGACATTTGAAAAAAATTAATAAAATAAAAATCGCATCCACACGCTGTGTAAATGACGAGCGGAAAAAAACAATCAGAAATTGACCTGCGTTTTTTTAATCTGCAGCAGGTCAATTGTATTTGCGTAATCGCTGGTTTTCTGTTGTGAGTTTTCCACATTGAATTCAATGGGGAGGTAAAACCCGCAACAAATAGCAGATGTTGCATTTTTTTTCCGGCAGAAAAGCAGCGATTCCACCACAAAAACCACAACTCCGGAAAAAAAACAAAACAACGACTTACTTACCCAGAATTCTGTGTTTCTTCGTCCAGGCCGGCCTCCTGGGATGTCACATGGGATGAAATGTCATCCCAGGAGGGCGGCCTGCAGAGGGACGCGCCGCCATGGATAGACAAGTATGACACGTTTTTGTTTTTTATGTGCAGTTTTCCACAGCAGACGTTCCGGACGAAAAAACTGCGCCACAATTTGCTTTTATGCACGGTGTGAACCTAGCCTTAGTCTCTGGTCCATCAGGCACGGCTTCTGAAACTCCCAGGGTTCAGCTATTATTGTCGGGGAAGTTGCGACTGGCCACACATTTCCACTGTGGTGAACGCTCCAAATGAATAGGTGACCATATGATACAGGACCAGGCTCTCTAATGGTATATAGAGTGGGGGGGTCTTTACCAGGGGACTCCCGATAGTTCATATAGACAATGGCTGTCACACAAGTATATTGCAGCTCCGTGCGGGAGTTGAATATTTAGTGCCAGGCCACCACTCACAAGTGACGTTATTATTACGGGAAACAGCAGGACAGGATTTCTATCTATACAAGTGTATATCCATTTACGTACTTGAGATTTGGGAAAGCGACAGTCTCTCGGGACAGCTGTACTCTTCCATGTTCCCGTGCAATTTCACCCATTCTTCATCCTGATACAGATACAGGGCCGCATCTTTCCCAACTGCAGCCGCAACATTGCTGATTCGGACACGTAGCACAGCTTGTTCGCCTATTTATAAAAAAAAAAATGAAAACAGATGTAATAGCACCAAGTATTACTAGACGTCACAAGATCATACTGCAGTAGCGGCCAATAACTGGGATGCTCGATTTGTGCCTGGTAAAACACCGACAGGGAGAGAAAAGCAACTTTGGAAAATACGTAAACGGCAGAATTCTCCTATAGTTTAAGAAGATTTTGTTTGTTAGACAGACATCCCTAGAATATTGGTCACTTAGCCACTATTTCCAGTAAGGGTACAGGCGACTGCATGCGGCCAAAACCAAACCCTCCTGCGGTGGCCATATATCGATTACCCCAATCGCCTCCTTTGTGGGCAGGGTTAATAAAGCAGAGCAGCAGTGGTTGTTGCAATGCCTGCCGATAAGGGAAGGGACATTGAATGGTCAGATTGGGATGTCGTGATTCAGATCATATACCACCTTGAGATCTAGAAGAAATCCCAGTACTTGATAGAAATATAATCACGTGTTAGTGACTAGGGCTGCACGCTTTATCCGGCAGTAAATCTCGCCAACAAGAATAGCGATTGTACTTGGCCATCAAGTACGCTGGGGTCTGCGATCAATCTTGTGGTAGATCAGGCGAGGTTACCACCGTCTATACATGTATAGGTCCTGTCAGGAGACAACCACTCTGATCCTCCGCACTAATATCACGCAGGAGGATCGTCTGCTGCAAAACGTTACATATAAAAGCGACGACATGGCAGACACTGAACGACTGCACGCTTACCAGCCGTCCATTAACACTGGAAGTAATGAGTCCATGATCTTTAACATGCCCCATTCAGAGGGTGGCACATCCACATTACAGATTTACGCAGTTTCATAACAAACCATATGCTTATAATAAGGAGATGAATGAATGAGGGTCAGTATGTAACTTCTAGCACTATTCCCAGTCTATTGGCTCCCTGCTAGCCAGGCCCAGAAGCTGCACAGCATCATCACCAGTGTCTCCAGCTGCCACCGTGTACCCACCATGAAATAGAAAGGTGAAGATGTGCTGCCCCCGGCTGTGCCACGCCAGGGCGCTGTCAAAGCTGCCATGCACAGTTTTGGCCCATCCCGTGTGTAGAAGAAGCGATACCACGGCCACCAGCAGCCCGAGCATCTCCTCCTATATACTGCCCGGTGACATGTGCAGCTCCAGCCGCCACATCTGCAGAGTCAACGGGACTGGGCGGGGCCGTGACGTCACGCCGAGCGCCCAATCTGCTGTAAGCAATGGAGAAAGCGAAACTGGCTACGTGTAAGTGTCGCCAGGTAGAGTCGAAAAGCGCGGCTGTCGTAACGTTCTATCGTGAGACGAGTTCTACCTGTGTCGGCGATCTGTGATGTGCTCCATACAGAAGTGTTACGAATATCCAGCCATAAGACGGGACTCCGAGTGAGCACCATGTCATGTTCCTCCGGCCCTATGATAGTTCTTCTCACGTCATAACATGAGCACTGAAAGCGAGCCGCCTGGGGGCTTCAGCAAGAGGCTTCTGGTGACCGGAGGGGCAGGTTTCATGTAAGTGTCTGCAGGGTGAGAAGAGCCTCTCGTCTTCTGATCCCAGCCTATGACTTTGTCACATTATACTTACATCTTGTCATAGACGTTAGACTATCAATCGTTAGAACATGTTATAAATCGTCTCCGATTATCTCTACAAATATGGGACGGATTGGACTGATCCAGATGGTTGCAGTGTATGCCCACGGCAGCCATCAACCCTCCTCTAGCTGCACCCTATGTTAGGCTAGTGGTAGAGGGTTTAATACGGATCTACACACGGCCATAGTTTTGATCCGCGATTAGAGACCGTAATTGCGGATCAAAGTACGGACCCATTCATTTCTATTGCCCCCGGACAGCTTCCCATATATTTACAGGAAGGTGTCCTGGGCCGTAGAAAGGCTCCATGTCCTGTTTTTTTCTATTTGACGGACCGTGCTCCCATATTTTATGGGAGCATAGTCCGCAAATGCGGGTGACTGTCTGCGGCTGGCTGTAGCCGTAATCACGAACTTGGATTACGGCTACGGCAATATGCTGCCCTACCGGTTTGTACTCCTAGTACGCTAAAACGGCGCATTAAAAATGTTGACTACGAGGTGTCCCTAGAGATAACACTGGGCTCCTAGTTATGATTCCAGCGTATTCATGAGGGGAGCACTCTCCCCGCCCCACTCTGCGGTGACTGACGGGCTGCTTAGTATACACAGCAGTCTATCAATTGCTGGCCTGGAGAGACGGGGGCATGAATACCCCAGACTGATAACTATGGCCCCATGCACACGAACGTGTTTTTTCGTCCGCAATTCCCCCGAAAATCCACGGGAGAATTGCGAACCCATTCATTTCTATGGGCCCATACACATTTCTATGGGCCCAAACAGAAATAATTTGCACCGGATCTGTCACCATTGAAATCAACGGTGATGCAAACGGAAACCTATGGTTTCTGTTTGTTTCAGTCAGGGTTCCGTTCTGACGGAAAGCTCCGACGGAACGCCAGAACAGAGCTCCGAAGCAGATGTGAACGAAGCCTTAAGGCCTCGTTCACATCTGCGTTGGGGTACCGTTCTGATGTTCCGTCGGAGCTTTTCGTCAGAACGGGATCCTGAACAGACACAAACGGAAACCAGAGGTTTCCATTTCCATCACCATTGATTTCAATGGTGACGGATACGGTGCCCGTGGTTTCCATTTGTCTCTGTTGTGCACCGGACCCATCGTTTTGCCGGAAAAAATAGCATCCCCAACGCAGATGTGAATGAGCCTTAAAGGGAATGTGTCGCAAATGAAACCTTTTTTTTTTTAAGTGTTGTTACTTATTTCTATTATATTTTTGCTGTATTTTTTATTTTTTTTCCATATCGTGGAAAGTATTAAAAATCAAATAATAATTTGACATGTTTTCCTATGTTGGTCACCAGAGGGAGCACTTCCCAGAATTACAGCAAGGTGAATAAGGCAAAGCAACCTGACTCACAGCTGCTGTAAATGTGGGAGGGAACCTCACCCCCCCTCCCACAAGCCAAGAAAAGGTGTCTTCAAATTGCTAAGCAGTGTCCGGCATCCATATTGGGTGTGATTCTGCAGCTGGAAGAAGTTCTAGGACACACCAAAAGGCTAAGTGTATGTTCACACGCTTACTAAACAAAGGGAAAACCGCTCCTGATTTTCAGCCATTTTTTAATCAAACTCGCGTTTTTTAACGGCCGTTTTTGGAGCTGTTTTTCTATAAAGTCAATGAAAAACGGCTCCAAAAACGTCCCAAGAAGTGATATGCACTTCATTTTGGTCGGGCGTCTTTTTACGTGCCGTTTTTGGAAAACTACGATGTAAAAAACGCCCTGTCGGAACAGAACGCCGTATTTCCCATTGAAACCAATGGGCAGATACTTGTAGGCGTTCTGCTTCCGATTCTTCAGCTGAAAACATTGTGTGTGAACATACCCTTAGGGTATGTGCACACGCTAACTGCATTTACGTCTGAAATTACGGAGCTGTTTTCAGGAGAAAACAGCTCCGTAATTTCAGACGTAATTGCTCGTACTTGCGTTTTGCGAGGCGTCAATTACAGCCGTAATTTGGAGCTGTTCTTCATTGAATCAATGAAAAACGGCTCCAATTACGTCCCAAGAAGTGTCCTGCACTTCTTTGCCGAGGCTGTTATTTTACGCGCCGTCTTTTGACAGCGACGCGTAAAATGACAGGTCGTCGGCACAGTACGTCGGCAAACCCATTGAAATGAATGGGCAGATGTTTGCCGACGTATTGGAGCCGTCTTTTCAGGCGTAAATCGAGGCGTAAAACGCCTCGTTTACGCCTGAAAATAGGTCGTGTGAACCCAGCCTTAGAATGATGAAAGTGAAGTGAATTACTTTTCAGTTGACCGGTTCACACGCCGTGTATTTGACATTTCACGTTAAAAAACCGCTTGATTACACTTGATTTTGCGTGTTTGGGGAGGATTTTTGTATGTGGGGGGGTGCTCGCCGCTGATTTTTCAAAACAGATGATAAGCGGCTATGAAGTATCAGCGGCGCCCGTGCACACTCCACTCTGCCACACACACACACGGGAAAACATGGCGCCGCACCTGTCCTCAGGTCGTGTGTGTTATTACAACTCTGTCCTATTCACTTCAATGGAGGTGAACTGCAATACCAGACACAACCTGCGGACAGGTGCGGTGCTGTGTCTCCAATCCGGACACCCCTTTTGTCCTGAGATGACCCGACGGGGGAGGCGGGTGTCAGAGCCACCCACCGCCATCACTGCAGACAGAACCACACAACTACGGCATGAGGGCAGGGCTTGTCCTGAGTGCACTGTCTCTTATTATGGACGGATTTATAGTCACATGAACCCCATCTGATGAACCGGTAACCTAGGTCCAATCACATGACAGAGGGGGATCACCAAAAACCTCTGCTGATCCTCATAGACCAACTGTCAGAGTGACTGTGACGTCACACTGACAGTTGGAATACGTTACACCACCTAGGTAGTGTAATGTATTTTAGCAGCGATCAAAGCTGCAGGTCAAAAAAAGAAAGTGTAAAAAGTAAAAGAAAAGTTAATAAACAAAAAAAGAAAGTGTAAAAAAAGTTAATAAAAATGTTTTATAAAAGTGTAAAAAAGTTTTTGTTTTCGTATAAGTCGTCATTTATTATAGGGAAAAAATGAAAACATTAAAAAAAAGTATATATATTTGGTATCACCGCGTTCGTAACGACCCAAACTATGAAACTATAATGTTAATTTTTCCGTACGGTGAATGCCGCAAACAAAATAAACGGAAAACTATGTCAGCATCGCTATTTCTTGGTCACCACCCCTCCCAAGATATAGAATAAAAAGTGATCAAAAAGTCGCATTTACCCCAAAATGGTACCAATAAAAACGACAACCCGTCCCGCAAAAAACAAGACCTCCCACAGCTTTTTTGACGAAAAAATAAAAAAGTTACGGCTCAGAATAGCGTGTCCCAGAAAATAAATTATTTTATAGAAACTTCATTTTATTGTGCAAACGCTGCAAAACTTTTAAAAAAAACTATACACATATGGTATCGGCATAATCGTACCGACCGGCAGAATAAAGTAAAACGTAATTTATTGCGCATGGTGAAATAAAGAATTGAAAGTGCCAACATCGTTGTTTTTTGGTCACCATAGCTCTAAAAAAAGATCCTGTGGGGTCAAAATGCTCACTATACCCCTAGAAAAATGCCTTGAGGGGTCTAGTTTCCAAAATGGGGTCACTTTTGGGGGGTTTCGACTGTTTAGGCACCACAAGACCTCTTCAAACCTGACATGGTGCCTAAAATATATTCCTAAAAAAAGGAGGCCCCAAAATCCACTAGCTGCTCCTTTGCTTCTGTGGCCGGTGCTTCAGTCCATTAGGACACTAGGGCCACATGTGGGATATTTCTAAAATCTGCAGAATCTGGGCAATAAATATTGAGTTGCGTTTCTCTGGTAAAACCTTCTGTGTTACAGATTTTTTTTTTATTGCAAATGAATTGCGGCAAAAAAAATGAAATTTGTAAATTTCACCTCTACTTTGCCTTAATTCCTGTGAAACGCCTAAGGGGTTAAAATACTTTCTGAATGTGGTTTTGAATACTTTGAGGGGTGCTGTTTTCAAAATGGGGTGATTTATGGGGACTTTCTAATATATAAGGCCCTCAAAACCACTTCAGAACTGAACTGGTCCCTGAAAAAATGGCCTATTGACATTTTCTTGAAAATATGAGAAATTGCTGCTAAAGTTCTAAGCCTTGTAACGTCCTAGAAAAATAAAAGTGAAAAAAATAATTATACAAACATAAAGTAGACATATGGGGGATGTTAACTAGTAACTATTTTAGGTGGTATTACTATCTGTTTTACAAGCAAACACATTTAAATTTAGAAAAATTTTAATTTTTGCAAATTTTTGCTAAAATTTGAAGTTTTTCACAAATAAATATTGAATTTATCGACCAAATTTTTTCACTAACATAAAGTACAATATGTCACGAGAAAACAATCTCAGAATCGCTTGGATAGGTAAAAGCGTTCCGGAGTTATTACCACATAAAGTGACACATGTCAGATTTGAAAAAATCATCTGTGTCCACAAGGCCAAAACAGGCTGTGTCCTAAAGGGGTTAAGCTGACCTATTCGTTTTTATTGGTTGTTTGTTTTTGGGTTTTTTATTTAGTTTACTGGTCACTGGTCAAATAACAGAAAAGAGATCATATCATACTTACCAGTAGCTGAACAAATAGGCCAGCAGGTTGCTTCCTTATCTGTTTAAAGAGGATCTGTCACCAGCTTTCACAATACAAACTATATGCAATATTAAATAGATCTTTTAGACTCTACTTACTTTACTCCTTCCCGCTGCTGCCAGTTTTGACCTTCCAGTCAGAGCCTCGTTTTTCCAATCTGACGTGTCACTTTATGTGGTTATAACTTTGTAGTGCTGTTACTCATCCAAGCGATTTCTGAGATTTGTTTCTCATTACACATTGTACTTTGTTATTGGTAAAATTTGGTTCATACATTGGTGTTTTTCTTAAATAAACACAAAGTTTAGAGAAAATTTTGAAAAATTAGCATTTTTCTAAAATTAAATGTATCTGCTTGGCATCGTTTTTTTTGTTTTTTTTTTAAATATCCTTTTATTTTTCTAGGACGTCGCAAGGCTTATGTTTTTAGCAGTAAATTCTCCTGTTTTCAAGAAAATTTCAAAAGCCTATTTTTTAGGGATAAATTCGGTTCTGAAGTGGCTTTGATGGGCCTATATATTGAAACCCTCATAAATCAACCCATTTTAAAAACTGCACCCCTCAAAATATTCAAAACAGCATTTAGAAAGTTTCTTAAAGAGGCTCTGTCACCACATTATAAATGCCCTATATTGTACATAATAGGATCGGCGCTGTAATGTAGATTACAGCAGTGTTTTTTATTTAGAAAAACAATCATTTTTGACGGAGTTATGACCTATATTCGCTTTATTCTAATGGTTTCTTAATGGACAACTGGGCGGGTTTTACTTTTTGACCAAGTGGGCGTTGTACAGAGGAGTGTATGACGCTGACCAATCAGTGACTAATCAGTGTCATACACTTCTCCCCATTCATTTACACAGCACATAGTAATCTTACTAGATCACTATGTGCAGCCACATACACACACACTAACGTTACTCAAGTGTCCTGACAATGAATATACATTACCTCCAGCCAGGACGTGATGTCTATTCTATTCGCTAACGTTTGTGTGAGATTTACAGAAAGGCAAGCGTAATCTCATTTTAAATGACCGTTTACAGCGTAATCTCGCGAGATTACACTTGCCCTGCTGTAAATCTCACACAAACGTTAGCGAAGTGTCAGGATTCTGAATAGACATCACTTCCTGGCTGGAGGTAATGTATATTCATTGTCAGGACACTTGAGTAACGTTATTGTGTGTGTATGTGGCTGCACATAGTGATCTAGTAAGATCACTATGTGCTGTGTAAATGAATGGAGAGAAGCGTATGACACTGATTGGTCAGCGTCATACACTTCTCTCCACAACGCCCACTTGGTCAAAAAGTAAAACACGCCCAGTCGGTCATTAAGAAAGAAAGCATAAAGCTAAAATAGGTCATAACTCCGTCCAAAATGATAGTTTTTCTAAATAAAAAACACTGCTGTAATATACATTACAGCGCCAATCACATCATGTACAAGATAGGCCACTTATAATGTGGTGACAGAGCCTCTTTAAACCTTTAGATGTTTCACAGGAATGAAGGCAATGTTAGGCAATATTAAGACGAGCATGGCCGATTTGCGCATTTAAAAAAAACGCAGTGATTTTGCTACATTTCATGTCCGTGTGCGTTGCGTATTGGCATCAGTGTGCTTTGCATGAGGCATGCGTTTTTCACGTTCATGCAAGCACTTTTTTTGTTCAATTTATTGCTCTGCTTTTCTATGTATCTGATGCGTGAAACACGGACAGCACACGGATGTTGTCTGTGTGCTGTCAAGTGGTTTTCACGCACCCATAGACTTTAATGGGCGTCTAGGTGCGCAAAAACGCAACCAATATAAGACATGCAGTGAGTTTCACTCAACGCACACTCGCTTGAAAACTCACCCATGTCTGAGTAGCCCAGTTGAAATGAATAGGTCCTTGTGCTGTAAGTAATTTCGATGCACAGCACATGGACGAGTATTACGCACATCTAAATGAGACCTAAAGGTAAAATTTAATTCTTTTTTTTTGCGGATATTCAATTTTAATACTTTTTTTTTTCTGTAACACTGCAAGTGTTAACAGAGAAACACAGCTCAATATTTATTACTCAGAAATGAAGGCGCACCTAGTGGATTTTGGAGCCTCCTTTTTATTAGTATATATTTTAGGCACCATGTTGGGTTTGAAGAGGTCTTGTGGTGCCAAAACACAGGCAACACCCCCCCCCCCCCCCCAAAAAAAAAAAGAACAGCATTTTGGATACTACCCCCCCCAAGAAGTTCACATACTGGTGTAGTGAGCATCTTGACCATACAGGTGTTTCATATATTTTATCAGAGTTGGGCCATGAAAAAAATAAATAAATATATATATATATATATATATATATATGTTTATTTATAATCACTGTGATATTGATTTTATGATCATGCTAGGTATTTACACTTGTAATGAATTGTGTAAATGTTGTATTTTTGTCCCACCCACTGTGAGCTGTATAAAAGGACTGATACACCTGTATTTCATTGCTTGACTAAGGCGGGATTCACACGACAGGGTTTCCCGGCCGGGTGCCGGCCGTTCATAAATCGGCCGGCACCCGGCTGCATTAGGAATAATAGACCCCTAATGGGGCTATTCACACGACCGATTTTTTGACGGCCGGGAATACCGGCCGTCAAAAGATAGGACATGCTCTATTTTCTTCCGGGTGCCCGGCCGCCCGGCTCCCATAGAAGTCTATGGGGCCGGGTAATACCCGGCCATCACCGGAATGTGTCCCGAGTGATGGCCGGGTCTACCGTCGCTCGCGCACTCTCTCTCCTCCTCACAGTGCAGAGTGCATGTGAGGAGGAGGAGGAGGGTCTTTTATTGCTCGCTGTAGGAGTCGGAATCCCCAATCCCCGGCCGGGGATTGGGGATTCCGCTACAGGAGAAGTGCGTGACTACACTGTCCAGATATGGACACAGCGAAGTCACTCACTTCTGCAGCGGAATCCCCGACTCTATGGCCGGGGATGCCGCTACAGGAGAAGTGCGTGACCACACTGTCCATATATGGACACAGCGAAGTCACGCACTTCTGCATCGGAATCCCCGACTCTATGGCCGGGGATGCCGCTACAGGAGAAGTGCATGACTACACTGTCCATATATGGACACAGCAAAGTCACGTTCTTCTGCAGCGGAATCCCCGACTCTATGGCCGGGGATTCCGCTACAGGAGAAGTGAGTGACTACACTGTCCATATATGGACACAGTGACGTCACTCACTTCTGAAGCGGAATTCCCGACCTGTGGCAGGGAATTCCTCTTCAGGAGAAGTCAGTGACTACACTGTCCATATATGGACATTGAAGTCAGTGACTTCTCCTGGAAGGGGGGGGATGGGTGCAACCTACAGGGGGCTGTGTGGGATCACCTACAGGGGACTTGGTGGCATCACCTACAGGGGGCTGGGTGGCATCACCTACAGGGGGCTGGGTGGCATCACCTACAGGGGGCTGGGTGGCATCACCTACAGGGGGCTGGGTGGCATCACCTACAGGGGGCTGGGTGGAATCAACTACAGGGGGCAGGGTGGGTGGCATCACCTACAGGGGGCAGGGTGGGTGGCATCACCTACAGGGGGCTGGTGGGTGGCATCACCTACAGGAGGCTGGTGGGTGGCATCACCTACAGGGGGCAGGGTGGCATCACCTACAGGGGGCAGGGTGGCATCGCCTACAGGGGGCAGGGTGGCATCGCCTACAGGGGGCAGGGTGGCATCGCCTACAGGGGGCTGTGTGGCATCGCCTACAGGGGGCTGTGTGGCATCGCCTACAGGGGACTTGGTGGCATTACCTACAGGGGGCTGTGTGGCATCACCAACAGGGGGCTGGGTGGCATTACCTACCAAGGGGGCTGTGGCATTATCTACAAAGGGCTGTGTGTGGCAACAAATTTAAATGAAATTCATCCGATTTTAAAACGGACAGGGAAAAAAACGGATGCAAATCGGGTCCAAATCGGCCGGTAAAAACGGCAACTCGGCCCGGAACGGATGCAAATCGGATGCAAACCGGCCGGGAAAATCAGCCAAAAACGGCCGATTTTCCCGGCCGACACTCGGACCCCGTCGTGTGAATGAGGCCTAACGTTCACACACCGTTTTTTTGCAGGCAGAAAATTCTGCCTGGAAAAATCGTAACCGTTTTTTTACCTATTTCTTCAACAGGCAAATGGAAAAGCCGCGAGCGGTTTTTGACATAAAACGCGTCGGCCGCTCGCGGCGTTCTTTCAGTCTCCCATTAATATTAATGTGGTTTTTGAGGCGGGGAAACACCTCAAGATAGGGCATGTAGTTTCTTTTTCCCGTGAGCGTTTTTTTCTGATCGTGTGAAAAAAATGCCTCCACCTCCCATTGAAAACAATGGAAGGCAATATCGGTCGTTTTTTTTTTCTGCAGTTTTTGCGGAAAACAACGTGTAAAAAAAAACTGAGTGTGAACAGGGCCTAAGGACGGTGCCTGTTTTCAACCTGATGGACCCGGCCATTTTTTTTTTTTTTTCAAATCTGACGTGTTCGTTTATGGGATAATAACTCTGGAATGCTATTTTTTCAAGCGATTCTGAGATTTTTCTCTCGTGCCATATTGTACTTTAAGTTAGTGGTAAAATTTGGTTGGTACAGTCAGTGTTTTATTTGTGAAAAACACCAACATTTAGAGAAAATTTGTATTTTTATAAATTTAATTCTGCTTGTAAGACAGATCGTAATACCACACAAAATAGTTACTAGTTAACATCCCCCATATGTCTACTTTATGATTGCATCATTTTTTGAACTTTCTTTTCGTTTTCTAGGACGTTACAAGGCTTAGAACTTTAGAAGCAATTTCTCACATTTTCAAGAAAATGTAAAAAAAAATTATGGACCAGTTCAGTTGTGAAGTAGCTTTGAAGGCCTTATATATTAGAAATCCCTATAAATCACCCCCATTTTAAAAACTGAACCCCTCAAAGTATTCAAAACAGCATTTAGAAAGTTTCTTAACCCTTTAGGTGTCTCACATGAAATGAAGCAATGTGGAGGTGACATTTACAAATTCATTTATTTTTTTGGGAGAACACAGTTTTTAATCAATTTTTTCTGTACACAGAAGATTTTCCAAGAGAAACGCAAGTCCATATTTATGGCCCAGATTCTACAGTTTTTAGAAATATTCCACATGTGGCCCTAGAGTGCTAATGGACTGAAGCATCAGCCTCAGAAGCAAAGGAGCACCTAGTGGATTTAGGGGCCTGCTTTTTATTAGAATATACAGTTGGGTCCAGAATTATTTTGACAGTGACAGAAGTTTTGGCATTTTAGCTGTTTACCAAAACATATTGAATATACAGTTATATAATCAATATGGGCTTAAAGTGCAGACTCCTCTTTAATCTGAGGGTATTCACATCCTAATTTGAGGAAGGGTTTGGGAATTACAGCTCTTTAATATGTAGCTGCCTCTTTTTCAAGGGACCAAAGGTAATTGGACAATAATCTCAAAAGCTATTTAATGGGCTATTCCCTCATTAATCCATCATCAATTAAGCAGGTAAAATGTCTGGAGTTGTTTCCAGGGGTGGCATTTGCATTTGGAAGCTGTTGCTGTGAACCCACAACTTGAGGTCAGAGGAGCTCTCAATGCAAGTGAAACAGACCATCGTTAGGCTAAAAAAAATGAAGAAATCCATCAGAGAGAGAGTACAAATTTTAGTAGTGGCAAAATCTACAGTTTGGTACATTCTTAAAAAAAAAAAAGAGTGCACTGGAGATCTTGTGAACTCCAAAAGGCCTAGACGTCCATGGAAGACAACAGTGGTGGATGGTCGCAGAATCCTTTCCATAGTGAAGAAAAACCCCTTCACAACATCTACCCAAGTGAAGAACACTCTCCTGGAAGTAGGTGTATCAGTATCTGCCTACCATGAAGAGAAGACTTCATGAGAGCAAATACAGAGGGTTCACCACAAGGTGCGAACCATTAATCAGCCTCAAAAATAGAAAGGCCAGATTAGACTTTGCCAAATAACATGTAAAGAAGCCAGCCCAGTTCTGGAACAGCATGAAACTAAGATCAACCTGTACCAGAATGATGGGAGGAAGAAAGTATGGAGAAGGCTTGGAGCGACTCATGATCCAAAGCACACCACATCCTCTGTAAAACATGGTGGAGACAGTGTGATGGCATGGGCATGCATGGCTGCCAAAGGTCACTAGTGTTTATTGATGATGTGATTGAAGACAGAAGCAGCCGGATGACTTCTGAAGTGTTCAGGGATGTACTTTCTACTCGGATTCAACCAAATGCAGCAAGGTTGATTGGACGTCTCTTCACATTACAGATGGACAATGATCCAAAACATACTGCGAAAGCAACCTAGGAGTTTTTAAAGGCAAAGAAGTGGAATATTCTGCAATGGCCAAGTCAATTATCAGATCTCAACCCAATCGAGCATGTATTTCACTTGCTTAAGACAAAACTTAAGGCAGAAAGACCCACAAACAAGCAACAACTGAAGACCTCTGCAGAAAAGGCCTGCAAAGCATCACAAAATAGGAAACCCAGCGTTTGGTGATGTCCATGGCTTCCAGACTTCAGGCAGTCATTACCTGCAAAGGATTCTCTACAAAGTGTTAAAAAAAAAAACATTTTATTTATGGTAATGTTAATTTGTCCAATTACTTTTGAGACCCTGAAATGAGGAGGCTGTGTCGAAAAATGGTTGCAATTCCTAAATGTTTCACAGGATATTTTTGCTCAACCCCTTGAATTAAACCTGAAAGTCTACACTTCAATACATCTCAGTTGTTTCATTTCAAATCCAATGTGGTGGCATGCAGAGCCGAAATCATGAAGATTGTGTCACTGTCCAAATAATTCTGGACCTAACTGTATTTTGGGCACAATGTCTGGTTTGAAGAGGTCTTGTGGTGCCAAAACAGTGGAAACACCCCCAAAAAGACACAATTTGGCAGACTACATCCCAAGGAATTTATCGAGAGATATAGTGAGCATTTTAACCCCACAGTTTATTTGCTGAATTTAGTGCAATTAGGCCGTAAAAATTTAAAATCGAAAGTTTTCTTAATAAAACAGAAATTTTCAACTTTTACAAGTCATAAAGGAGAAAAAGCACCCCAACATTTGAAAACCAATTTCTCTGTGGCAATAAGCGGCTGTTTGGACCAACGGCAGGGCTCAGAAGGGAAGGAGCACTATTTGCCTTTTGGAGCTCAAGTTTTGCTGGAATGGTTTTCGGGTGCCATGTAGCATTTGCAAAGCCCCTGAGGGACCAAAACAGTGAAAACCCCCAAAGGTGATCTTATTTGGGAAACTACACCCCTCAAGGAATTTATCGAGCAGTATAGTGAGCATTCAGACCCCATGGGTTTTTTTCTGAATTTTGTGGAATTAGGCTGTTAACATAAATATCAAAAATGTTTACACTAAAATGTTGCATTTTTTAATTTCCACAAGGGATAAAGGAGATAAAGCACCCCAACATTTGTAAAACCATTTCATGTGGTCATAATCTGCTGTTTGGACACACGGCAGGGCTGAGAATGGAAGGAGCGCTAGTTGGCATGCAGATTTTGGTTTTTTTGGGCGCCATGTCGTATTTGCAAAACCCTGAGGTACCAGAGTACAATGGAAACCCCCAAGAAGTGACCCCATTTTAGAAACTACACCTCTCAAGGCATTTATCATTTGCCTGGACAAATTACAGGGCTCAGAATTGAAGAGCACCATGCGCATTTGAGGTCTATTTTTTTTGTGATTTTCACACCATTGGCCCACAATTGCAGGGCTCTGAGGTCAAATAGTAAAACAAACCCCCAAGTAGTGATCCCTATTTTAAAAACGACACCGCTTAAGGCATTTTACAGGTGGTTTTTTTCATTAGAAATTAATGCGCAGCGGATGGTGCAAAGTGAAAATTTTTCCACTGATATGCGATTTTAGTGCACAATATGTTGCAATGTATAGAGGTGTTAGTTATTCACTGACAGCATGCTTATTAGGTCCCTCCTATGGCTGTGACAGCCGCGGCTGACGTCGCAGGCTCAGCTACTGAGCCTGCGCCATCTTGGTTCTACAGCCGGAAGCCTTCGAAGCCCCTCCTCTGGGCGGGACCTAATAGGCTTGCGTACTTTGCAGACAGGAGGCCATTGTTAGGCCTTCGGTCTGCCAGAGCAGCCATCGGAAGCCCACGATTGCATTGCGGGGTTCTGATCTGCTAGTAAACCCCATAGATGCAGCGCTCGCTTTTGAGTGCTGCATCTAAGGGGTTAATCGGCCCGATCGGATACTAGCTCCCGTCCCGGCAATGCAGCAGGGTGTCAGCTGTAATATACACTATTGTAAAGTGAGACCTTATCATTGGCAGATCTACTGGACATCGGAAATCTTGTAGAAGTAATGTGGTCTTCCATGTTGTTTATGCTGGTGAGGCATGTTGTGTCCTAAAGAGTTAAGAATAGTAGAACTAATGCTTTCTCACATGAGTAAGCAAAGATCAAAAGCCTGGCCTCCGGGTAAAAGCGGTCAGTAGACTTACAAGTATTCATCTATTATACAGTCCTGTGATAGTTCCCACTTGACCCCAGAATTAACAATCATCCATCCAAGCCTTGGGTGTGACTACCAAATTCTACTCCTGCTCCAAATTGTGTTTTGTTTCCACTTTCTTTGGATCAATACTGCAGGATAATACGCTAAACATGTACAATTTTAAAATGAACGTTTTTTTTATTTATTTTTTCTAAAAAGGGGAACTCTGGGAAACATTGAGGGCATAGTGTGTCGTGTCCCCTTCAATGTTTACACATTTTTACACATGTTTCATAAAGCATTTCAATTTATGTTGCGGATTTCACCTCTTTGAATGAGAAAATCCGCAGAAAAATTTGCATGTTACAAATCCCGATTTTGCTGCAGATTCGCCACCGGTTTTTCCTTCTCGTATGAACCCAGCCTTACAAATATGTAAGCTCCACTACAGCTGATATTTAGGATATATTCTAATTTATTTTATTTTTTTGTGGTTTAGGCCTCATTCACACGACAGGGTCTCCTGGCCGGGTGCCGGCCGTTCATAAATCGGCCGGCACCCGGCTGCATTAGGAATAATAGACCCCTAATGGGGCTATTCACACGACCGATTTTTTTGACGCCCGGGAAAACCGGCCGTCAAAAAATAGGACAAGCTCTATTTTCGGCCGGGTACCCGTCCGCCCGGCTCCCATAGAAGTCTATGGGGCCGGGTAATACACGGCCATCACCGGAATGTGTCCCGAGTGATGGCCGGGTTTTCCATCGCTTGCACTCTAGCTCCTCCTCACAGCGCAGAGTGTATGTGAGGAGGAGGAGTTTATGCCATTCGGACGAATGGCTGTACGCTACACTGTGTGGCAGGGCCGGGGTGTACAGCAGGTGGAGGGAGCGCTGCGCTGGCTCCCTTCCCCTGCTTGTTTTAAAAGCGCCCTGGCCCGGCGACACCTTCCATGGCGCCGCTATCAGCTGCTGCTACTGCTGTAGCGACGCCACTATAGCAGAGCAGGGAGGTATCTCCCCGCTCTGCTGTGTGCTATCTCCATTTTAGCTCCCTGAAGGAGCGGAATCCACGTGTGTTCGGGGATTCCGCTCCTGGACAGAGCGCTTGATGTCTCTGTCCATATCTGGGCAGTGACATCAGGGGAAACTCCTGAAGCGGAATCCCCGAACACATGGGGATTCCCCTTCAGGAGTTGCCGCTGATGTCACTGTCCAGATCTGCCCGGCCCGGAATGGATCCAAAAATAATGCAAACCGGCCGGGAAAAATGGCCGATTTTACCGGCCGATGCTCGGGCGGGACCCGGTCGTGTGAATCCCGCCTAAGTCTCGGCTTTTGGCAGGTTTTTCACAAACGTTTGGAAAAACTGCAAAAATTGTGATAAAAACCACTACCAAATTGCGAAAAGAATGTCATATATGAATGAATACACACTAAAACTGTGAAGAGGGCAACAATATAGCGTCTTGCACAGGGCACCATCCAACCTAAGGCCTACCCTGCAGCCATTAATCATTGGTGAGATGAGGCGGGGGTGCTTCCCTCATGAATATGGTGGACTATGGGTATATTTAGACGTGGAGGTGCGGCGAAAACCGCTTCAAAACACCACGTTCAAAAACTGAATTTTTTACTGCATCGAAAAATGCATGCGTTGATTTGGATGTGGTTTTACCCGCACCTAAAGAGGCTCTGTCACCAGATTCTCAAACCCCTATCTCCTATTGCATGTGATCGGCGCTGCAATGTAGATAATAGTAACGTTTTTTTTTTTTTGGCCAAGTTATGAGCTATTTTATATTTATGCAAATGAGCTTTGAAATTGACAACTGGGCGTTTTTTTTCTCGTTATGTCCAACTGGCGTGTATTGTGTTTTTAACTGGGCGTGTTTTTGTGTATGACGCTGACCAATCCGTGACCAGTCAGCGTCCTACACTTCTCAACATCTGCACGCTCCTCTGCTGAAATATTCTGTGCTGCTGTGAACTCTGCTCTTACCATTACGTAGCTCTCCGTCTGTTACCTCTCCTCCACTCCTGTCCTCAATAACACCTTCACATGATTGGCAAGTCACCACCCCGCACAAGATCCGCACGCTCATCTCCTGAAATATTCTGTGCTGCTGTGAACTCTGCTCTTACCATTACGTATATCTCCGTCTGTTACCTCTCCTCCACTCCTGTCCTCAATAACACCTTCACATGATTGGCAAGTCACCACCCCGCACAAGATCCGCACGCTCATCTCCTGAAATACTCAGTGCTGCCTTAAACTCTATGGACAGGTCAGGATCCTGTTTATTTTAAATGCTGCTGGGGAACCCGCTCGATCCACTATATAAGGCTTTGCCTCCATCCTCTTCTGCCCCAGTCACTTATTCCCAAGCACTGTAAACTTTCAGATTGGTTGCGCTGTGAATATTCGGAGAACGTGATTGGTTTATGTGCAGGGTAATGAACATACAGACAAGTAGTAGAAGACTGACTAAGGGCTGAGCATTTCATTGAATTCAGTCTTCTACTGCTTGTCTGCATGTTCATTACCCTGCACATAAACCAATCACGTTCTCCGAATATTCACAGCGCAACCAATTTGAAAGCCCAACGGATGAATATATATTCCTAATAACTATTAGTCCACTTTATTCTTTGTTAGATGCTATTTTCCAAACTACACAATAATAATTTTTTTTTGTACGGCTTCAGCTAGTAGTAGAGCGCACCTGCTATGCTGCATAGTTTGATGACAGATCTGCTTTAAAGAAGAACGCTGGCGGAAGAACTTTCCGCGCACCTGTTTGAAAATGTGAGTAGGTGAAAGGTAATGAGGGGTATTGGTTTACCGAGCACTTTTTTTTTGACAGTTAGCCACAGCCACGTTCCTGGCCATTGTTTGGTCACGTGATCTCCACTGACCAACCAAATCCTACAGCGTTTGCTGTAGGGACCAGAAGCCATTCTCTCAATGCAAGTCTATGATGGTCTCGATGTGGGTTGTGAGTCTTATAGACTTGCATTGAGAGACTGACCTCCGGTCCAGGCAGCAGATGTTGTAGGATTTGGGTGGTCAGAGTGGAGATCACGTGGCCCAAAGGTAAATAAAGTTCCCGGTAAGCCAATACACCTCACTACCTTTTACCTAATTGCATTTTCATATGGGGGGTTGGGGGTTGCAGGAGTGTTTCTTTAATGAATACATACTGGCGTATAGAGAAAAAAAAACATTACATAACAATATTTTAACAGTACTAACAAAATCACAAAGCATTAACCCTTGTTATTAAGCCTTAACACCAGCATTAAAAAGGCTCTGTCACCAGAATATAAATGCCTTATCTCCTACATAATGTGATCAGCGCTGTAATGTAGAGAACAGTGGTTTTTATTTTGAAAAACAATCATTTTTGACCAAGTTATGCACAATTTTTGATTTATGCTAATTACTTTCTTAATAGACGACTGGGCGTGGTTTTACTTTTTACCAACTGGGCATTGTACAGAGGAGGGTATGACGCTGACCAATCAGTGACTAATCAGTGTCCTACACTTCTCATTGTTCCAGCCCATTGTTACAGTGTGATTCTGCAGTGAAAGAAGCCGGGCTGGAACAATGAGAAGTGTAGGACGCTGATTGGTCACGGATGGGTCACTGATTGGTCAGCGTCATACACTTCTCCGTACAACGCCCAGTTGGTAAAAAGTAAAAAAACACCCAGTTGTCTATTAAAGGGAAGGTGTCGCGAAAATTTTTTTTTTTATGTTATTGCTTTTAGTATGTTATTCAAATTAATTTTATTTATTTGTGTTGTACTTTTTTCTTTTTTATTACTTTTAGGGCTCATTTACACGAGCGTGTTATACGTCCGTGCGACGCGCGTGATTTTCACGCGCGGCGCAGGGACCTATATTAGTCTATGGGGCCGTGCAGACAGATGCGTGATTTTCACGCGCGTCGCAGGGACCTATATTAGTCTATGGGGCCGTGCAGACAGATGCGTGATTTTCACGTGCATCGCAGGGACCTATATTAATCTATGGGGCCGTGCAGACAGGTGCGTGATTTTCACGCAGCGTGTGTCCGCTACGTGAAACGCACGACATGTCCTATATTTGTGCGCTGTTCACGCATCACGCATTGAAGTCAATGGGTGCGTGAAAACCACGCATGTCACACGGAAGCACTTCTGTGGGACAAGCGTGATTCGCGCAACAGCAATGTAAAGGATGAATGAAAACAGAAAAGCACCACTTGCTTTTCTGTTTACAAACATCCAAATGGAGTGTCATAATGATGGCGGCTGCGCGAAAATCACGCAGCCGCGCATCATACGCTGATGACACACGGAGCTGTCAAGTGCCTTTTGCGCATGCAAAACGCCACATTTTTTGTGTGCGCAAAACGCACACGCTCGTGTAAACCCGGCCTTACTTCACTATGGGGGCTGCCATTTTTCTTTTCATCTCTGATGGAATATGGCACATACATCCCCATAGAGAATGCGAACGGGAGCCGTTCCATTCACTATAGCGTACCCCGTCTGTGTTGGAACGGCGCATGCGCCGCTCCCACACAGTCCAAAAGGAAGGTCTTCGGCCGAGCGACGTCCGGCGTCATTTTCATGTGGACCGGAAGTCGCGGCCGGACAGTAAGATGACTACTTCTGGTCGCGGCTTCCGTCCATATGTTCAGAAGCAAGGACTAGGCGCGGAGGCAGCGGCGGCGGCAGGAGCAGGTAAGTTATGTTTGTATATGTTCGTGTTATACTGTGTGACTACTACTGTACATAATCCTCCTACACTGTACATTCGCTCAAAAAATGGCGGCGGCACACAGTGTATGAGGTTTGAACATTCAACCACCTCCTTTCTCCTGGCACTAGCCAGGAAAAAGAAGGGGGGATTGTTTGAGGACGCTAGAGCGAGTGTGTCTTCTCCAATTTTGCAGCATAAAGCAATGAGGTTGCTTAACCACATGCCAATGCTGCAATTTTGGGAATTGCTCCCTCTAGTGACCAGCACATGGAAATGTTATAAATTAGAATCTAATTTATAATATTTCCTGACTTGTGAAAAAATTAGAACAATGTTTAATCATTTATATACTAACAGTTTAACTAAAAAAAACATTTCTAGCGACACATTCCCTTTAAGAAACTAATTAGCATAAATCTAAAATTGTGCATAACTTGCTCAAAAATGATTGTTTTTTCAAAATAAAAACCACTGTTATCTACATTACAGCGCCGAATGTCTAAAATTGGTGCATGTGGGTTTGGAGAGGAGAGAACTTTTATTTTATTTTTTACTTTTTTATCTTTTGGGTCGTATAGATAAGATAGGTAACCGCTATCTAGGTCAGCCTAATGAACATAAGGAAAGACAGAAGGGGAATATCACAGTACTGGAAACCCAAAGCAATATGCAATATAGTGAGTGCAAGCATCAAAGGGACCTGATCCAGAGTCCCACAAATGGAATAAAAGAAAAAAAGTAGCAAGGCAGCACATCCAAGAAAACTGGAATTGTATTCACCCACAGGTGCGACATTTCAGTCCAACAGGACCTTTCTCAAGCATGTTTGAGAGAGGTCCTGTTGGACTGAAACGTCGAACCTGTGGGTGAATACAATTCCAGTTTTCTTGGCTGTGCTGCCTTGCTACTTTTGTCTTGGAGCCTAATGAACATGAATATGACGAGAACATGGATAAACGGTCGCCAGACACCTATTACCAATTACATCAAGGAAACAACTGGCTTTGGCTGGTTGAAATCCAACCTGTCCAATGTTTGTTGGAACCCCTACTCCCCTATTTAGTATGTTACTGAATAAGGTGGTGACAGAAAGGTCTGATGGAACCCACGAACGGAACCCTGACACTGATATGAACACACTCTTAGACTTATTTTTGACAATGTTTATAAAATGTGGGGATTGGTTAGTTTATATGTAGTATAATTGTTTATAGTAGTTTATATGTAGGTATAGGAAGTTTCCGGATCTATTTGTTGTAAAATTTCTCTCCTTATAGTAGTTTTGTTCCTCTACATAAGTGTCCCATTGTACTTCCAGCAGTGCGGTGGCCTCCCGAATGGTTCATGTGATCTTGTGCCTTCATTTATTTTGGCTTGCATTGCATATTTAAGTACATTTTGTAGCTAGGAATGCTGCAAGCAGTCTGACCCGAGTATAGAGCCAATCAGCTGCTTCTAAAGCATGTGCTCCTAGAAATATCCTCATCATAGAAGTGTGATATATTGTTTCTCTAAGGCTGGGTTCACACAGAGTTTTTTGCAGGAGGAAAATCTGCCTCCGCCTCCCATTGAAATCAATAGGAAGCATTTTCGGCCAATTTTTGACGCGTTTTGCGGCGTGGTTTCCACGTCAAAAAACACAGTGTGACCTGGCCCTAGCCTTTTCTATTTATATTTGGAATATGCCAACTAGAACATCACCCAGAAAATAATGTTGTGTTTCACAGCCATAAAATTCTTAAAGGGGTTCTCCAGGATTCCATAGGTTCCCTGGTCTCTATATATGTGGTTGATGCTGGTGGAGTGTATTCGTATAAAATGCTGTTTCCCAAGGAAATGTCTAGTCTAGAGAATATCCTTTTTTTTTTCTTCTCCTGCAGAGCATCCCATTTGATCATTTCGCTGGTTGAAAACCATTCGGATTACCTAGTTATAAACCTTGATAAGGTAAGTACTGTATGTGCTCTAGTCTTGAATGTAGAACCAGTAGTAAAGCGGAGCTGGTTTTTAAATTTACTGTAAAGATGGTCTTAGGAAATAGTTTAAATGCGCAGGGATGACGTTCTGTCCGTATTTTTCACACATGCGTAGATTTTAATGGATGGGTCTGGTCTCTAAAAACGGACCAGACAGCGCACTGACGAGAAACACCTTCATATGAATAAGGCCTTCGGGTGAGGCCACAACATAGTGGTTCTGTTATGGTGTAATTGCAGCTCAATCTGTAGCGTATGACAACACTCTTACAAAAGGAATGATTTAGGCTGTGTTCACATGTCCTGGGCAGTTTACGCTTTGACCGTGTCATGTGAACACAGCCTAAAACACCTCTGCGGAAGTACCTCTTCCCTTCAGATGCCCTGGCGAGCTGTCGGTTGATGGCACGCTGCCATTACGGAAGCCTGTCCTGTTCTCCTGCTTGTAAAGGGAGAGCTACTGTTAACTCTATTAGAGGATTGTTATTCATACAAATTTAGCATTAATCTTATTTATTTGTCCCGCTGCAGCCAGGATCATAAATGTATGTATTTAGATTTGTCCGAGACGTTGTGAATTCAGGAAATAGCCACGCGATGATTAGTATGAAGTGTTATTGATCATAGAAGTTGACAATTCATGTTTATTACGTTATTTTATGATGGCAATTACAACTCTTTTCCTGCTGCTAATATTATATTGTAAGTTGGTCGTCATCACTGTTAGGCTTTGTTCACATCTGCGTCAGGGCTCCTTTCCGACGTTCCAAACGGAGCCCTGACCGACACAAACGGAAACCAGTTGATTTCAATGGTGACAGATCCGGTGCCAATGGTTTCCGTTTGTCTCAGTTGTACAGGGGTTTTGGCGGAATCAACAGCGTAGTCGACTTTGTGTCAGTCAGGGCTCCGTTCCGACGGAAAGCTCCATCGGATGGAGCCCTGACGCAGGTGTGAACAAAGCCTAATATGTAAACCCCACAGAAACGAATTGTGTTGCATGCGACTGTCCATTATGTACTAGGGTGAGGAAAGAACATATCAAGGCTCTGTAGCTGCAACAATGTTGTAATTTAGCTGCAGTTACAAAAAAAGTAATCTTTGTAGCTGTAACCTCCATATAAGCTGGATCTAAGTGTTACCGGGATATATTACCACAAACCAAGTCCTCTTCAGCCTTCACATCCCATTGACGACACCGAACTTCTTTTTGCATGGTTTTCAATGTTTTTTGCTGCAGTTTTCTTGATCTTGACATTGGTTCTCTTGAACTGGGTGGACGGCTTCCATGTTTAATAGTCATTGTGAAAATGTCATTTCCAGTGTGAGGTAAAACAACAAAGATAAACAATAGACGTGGATAAAGCGAAATGAACAGAGATTTTCTAATATTCACGTATTTATAATCTATAATAATGAGTGATATTTTACATATTGGCCTTTTTGTTTCTTTCTTTTCTCAGCTTGACTATTGTGCCAGTTTGAAAAATCTTGATGCTATTTCAAGTCGACCAAATTACAAGTTCTTACAGGTATGTCCACAAATGTCACATGTTGGGTGATTGGATTGTCAGCTGTTTTTAGGATAAGGCCACACCGTGCAATTGGTATGCGGCCAAGATGAGGTTGTAAACTGTTTATGAATGGGATTCTTACCACAAAGCGCTGCATTTTCTATTGCATTTCGACTACACATTTCACAAAGCGTGGCCTCTTCCTTAGGCCCTGTTCACACAGAGTGTTTTGCAGGCGGAAAAATCTGCCTCAATTCCTTCAGGAATTTTAAGCAGATTTTGACCTGCCTGCACTCTTTGCCGCGTTTTTCGGTCGTAGCCATTGAGCGCCGTGGGCAAAAAACGCAGTAAAAACTGCTTTCTCTGCCTCCCATTGATGTCAATGGGAGGTCAGAGACGGAAACGCCAGTAAAAAGAGCATGGCGCTTCTTTTTCCCGCGACCGGAAAAAAACGCTCGAGGGAAAAAGAAGCGTCATGCCCCTTCTTATGAAATCAATGGGAGGCGTTTTCGGACATTTTTTGGGCGTGGTTCCTGACGAGGTTTCCACGCCAAAAAATACTCAGTGTGAACAGGGCCTTATAGCATTATGGCTTATTCACAAAAAAGTAATTAGGTGTTAGAAATACAAAATTCTGACCTGCAATTCTACTCGTATTAGGACGGATATCTGTGCCTTGTATTTTAAAGTTTGTAAAGCTTTTTGCCAATGTGTTTTTAACAACGGCAAAAGTAGCGTCTCTATATGTTAATCGTACTGATATTGTGCTGTAAGTGCTGCTTGATGCGTCACCTCTGATCTGTGTAGTCTAACCTTCATTGTTGTCTCTTAGGGGGATATCTGTGACTCGCACTTTATAAAACAACTCTTTCAAACTGAAAACATAGATGTGGTTTTACATTTTGCTGCTCAGACTCATGTTGGTAAGCATGTTTACAGTGTTATCAACTTATCAAATCGTTACAGTTCTTTTACAAAACATCTACATTACAATACAACGACACGCTGTTCTAACTCCTAGTTTGTCCACAAGGCGGCCAGACTGTGTAGGCATGTGAATGGTAACACTCAATTGTTAATTTATTCATAAATTTCCAGTATGAATAACAGAGGAACGGCACAAGGCAGACTTGTAACAAACAGTGCTTCAGAATTGTTATTTAATGGAGAATATAAGTATTTATGAAAACACTTATGTCAGATATGTAACCATTTCCCTGCCAAAGGCATATCTCATACATCCTACAGGGAAGCACCTCAGTAGCCAAGGATTTATATGATATGTCCTGGCTACTAAAGGCCATAGATTCATGAAAGTTGCAGCTATTGCTGCAATTTTATATCATTTTAAAGTCAAAATCCTGAGTGGGTGATCCGGTGACCAATAGGTCACCAATCGCTCCCACAGCTATTTAAACAGGGAGCTAATGCCACAATTTTCGTTTTCTTTCATAGCCAAGAGTCTTGCCTTTAAAATGAGGGGGAGATCCGGTAACCAGAAGGCCGCTGATCTCTCCCAGCAGCGCATAAACACGGAGCTAGGGCTTCTGGGGCAGCAGCGGGCAACTTCCAGTGAGTACAAGGAGCTGTAGCTCCCTGTACAATAGTTTGGAGGGACAAGGAGAAACAGAGGAGGTATAAAGAGCAGCAGATGCTGCTCTGTATGTCCGGTCCAGTGGGCGGTTTCACTCAATGATTGACAACCTTCCCTGTATGAGTGTGCATACAAAGATGGCTGTCAATCAGGGATTAGGACCACCCACTGGACTCCTAAGCCCAAACTGAACAGTGGTAGTACACGTTACACTGAATGTTTTCCCACAGAACCACTTTTCAATCTGCTCCGCTCATCTTGCTCTATAATATGCTGCCCGCAGATTGGACTTCATTTTTAATGTGATATCCACCCCTGTGTAGCCACATTGATAGTTTCTTGACGCTTTCACTTGTTCCACATAATGAACCTATTAGTCATTGAAACAAGACTAAATTGTCCTATCATGTCGCAGTCATATTGCATCTCACCTACTTGCAGACAGATGTGACACCGTGCTAAAAAAAAAAGTTCTGCAGCACAGTTAGACATTTTGTACAGTAGTCTATAGTACATGGAAGTCACTCCTGCCCTGCTCACACTTAGGCTGGATTTACACGAGCGTGTGCGTTTTGCGCGCGCAAAAAACGCAGCGTTTTGCGCGTGCAAAAGGCACTTCACAGCTCCGTGTGTCAGCAGCATATGATGCGTGGCTGCGTGATTTTTGCGCAGCCGCCATCATTATGACACTCTGTATGTTTGTAAACAGAAAACCACATGGTGCTTTTCTGTTTTCATTCATACTTTTTACTTCTCTTGAGCGAATCCCGCGCAGCACACGGAAGTGCTTCCGTGTGCTGCGCGTGATTTTCACGCACCCATTGACTTCAATGGGTGCGTGATTTGCGAGAAACGCACAAATATAGGACGTGGTGCGTTTCACGCAGCGGAAATAAGCTGCGTGAAAATCATGGACTGTCTGCACGGCCCCATTGACTAACATAGGTCCGTGCGAGGCGCGTGAGCAATTCATTTGAGTACAGTATATTGCCCTTAATAGGAGAGTGGGTTGTGTTTAAAACCTAGGTTCTCAACCTGTGGTATATGTACCTCAAAGGGTACGCACCAGCTCCGGGGGGCAGTGATTCCCAACCTTTTTTCCGTGGTGGTAATTTTTTCACACCCGGGGAAACTCCTTTTCCCATTCCTACCGCAAAGCAGCTTGGTGTGGGGGAGGGTAACGCACTCTATAATTTTATATTTTGGCTGAAATTTTTTGATGGCTCTTTCCGAACAGGATCTTGCTGCTGCCGAGAGCAGAAACCCTGGTTGGGAATCACTGGGGGTACTTGCAATGTCCTCATGCTGTAATTTTAAGGTGCAGCACAGTGTTTGGACATGGCCATTGGGGGAACTCTGAATATTGGGGCACTTGGCTTAGAAACCTTGAGAAACACTGTGATAGCAGATGTATTATTCTGGCCATCCAGAATTAACAGTGAAAACTGATCGCACATTGCCAGATTTATTGCGATCACCATTCGGCTTACTTTATTACTTACGAAGGCCTTTTTTCTACAGATCTGTCTTTTTTGGATTCCTTTAAGTTTGCTTATGTGAACATCTATGGAACGTACGTTCTTCTTAATGCTGCTTATGAATCCAGAGTGGAAAGGTTTGTCTACATAAGTACAGATGAAGTTTACGGTGGAAGCCTCCATGAGGTAGCTGTTCCCTTATTTTACTGTATGTTTCTAATTACACAAGGAATATGTGGCAGGAATAATAAACAAATACAAAAAGCCAGAAATAATATAAAATTGGATTGAAGGCTATATAAACATTTGAAGCCTTTTCTTTTTTTATTTATTGTATGCGTTTAGTGTTTTTAAGCATTTTTCTTAGGATATGCCATAAATGCTTGATAGGTTCAGGTCCTGCCTCTGGGACCCTCACCCACTTTTCTCTTCTGTCTGGGCTCCAGCATGATAGACACCTGTGCTGCTCTCTCCTCTAACTGTAAAGCCCCAGGAACAAACCGATCCCAGTGCACTTCCCTTAGCCATCCGTATCCAACAGGGTGGCCAACAATCAAGATTGGCTGCAAAGAGCTTTTCTTGTTTTGGAGGACCATGCATTATATGGACAGCCCATTGATTTCTATGACTATTTTGTAATGCTTCATATCCCCTGTGATGGCACTGCAGGGGAATTGAACACTTGATGGCAGGTTCCCCCACTCAGGTCCTAGAATTTTGTGAATGGCGGAATGAATTTACACCCATGTTTCCATTTGCGACTAGCCCGGTGCACCGCTATTCCACGTTGTAACTTAAAAAAACAGCTTTGATGTCTTGAGGCTACTCCTCTGACGCAAGTTCCACCAGTCCGCCACTGAGGAATAATGGCCTCTATTTGGAGCTTCAGACCGCCAAGGTGCTGGAGACAGCGCCACTCTTGGGAGCTACCTGGATCATACTTTGGACCTTGCCTTGTAGCTGTGTTAGTGGGGGGGAATGACTTTATATAAATGGCTGTAGTGTAACTTGTCTGGAGGTCAGAGGTTTTTATAGAACAAGGAATGCATGTAATAAACTACATTGTGTATGAAGCAGGGTGGCAATTACATGTTGTACAACTGGTGATGAAATAATAAAACTGCTCACTGACCTAGACATGACTAGCAAAATAACTCTGACATTGTGATGTGCGCAGCTTCTACAATTTATTTTGTAGTGAGACACACACATTTAATTACTGCAGACGTCAGTCTCTCCACAGTCTGGTGTAAACTCTGCCGCCGGTCAGTCCACAGTCTAGTGTAAACTCTGCCACCGGTCAGTCCACAGTCTAGTGTAAACTCTGCCAGGGGTCAGTCCACAGTCTAGTGTAAACTCTGCCACCGGTCAGTCCACAGTCTAGTGTAAACGCTGCCGCTGGTCAGTCCACAGTCTAGTGTAAACTCTGCCGCCGGTCAGTCCACAGTCTAGTGTAAACTCTGCCACCGGTCAGTCCACAGTCTAGTGTAAACTCTGCCACTGGTCAGTCCACAGTCTAGTGTAAACTCTGCCACCGGTCAGTCCACAGTCTAGTGTAAACTCTGCCGCCGGTCAGTCCACAGTCTAGTGTAAACTCTGCCACCGGTCAGTCCACAGTCTAGTGTAAACTCTGCCACCGGTCAGTCCACAGTCTAGTGTAAACTCTGCCACCGGTCAGTCCACAGTCTAGTGTAAACTCTGCCACCGGTCAGTCCACAGTCTAGTGTAAACTCTGCCACCGGTCAGTCCACAGTCTAGTGTAAACTCTGCCACCGGTCAGTCCACAGTCTAGTGTAAACTCTGCCACCGGTCAGTCCACAGTCTAGTGTAAACTCTGCCACCGGTCAGTCCACAGTCTAGTGTAAACTCTGCCACCGGTCAGTCCACAGTCTAGTGTAAACTCTGCCACCGGTCAGTCCACAGTCTAGTGTAAACTCTGCCACCGGTCAGTCCACAGTCTAGTGTAAACTCTGCCACCGGTCAGTCCACAGTCTAGTGTAAACGCTGCCGCTGGTCAGTCCACAGTCTAAAATAAATGCTGCAGCTTGCCTGTCCAGTCTAGTGTAAACGCTTCTGCCTGTCTGTCTAGTCTAGTGTAAACGCTGCCATCGGCCAGTCCACAGGCTAATGTAAACGCTGCCATCGGTCAGTCCTCAGTCTAGTGTAAGCGCTTCTTCCAGTCAGTCCACAGTCTAGCTTAAATTCTGCAGGCAATCGGTCCGCAATCTAGTGTAAATGCTGCCATCGGTCATTCCACAGCCTAGTGTAAAAGCTTTTTTTAATTTATGATCAGCTTATCGTCAGGAGGCCCTTCTAACAAAAATGGACTATTCAAAGTGGCTACAATTTAATGAAGCGTATGGCAGATTTACAGCTAAAATAGGAACATTTTAATATATTCTTATAATACACGACCCCACATGTGATCTAATGTAGGTAAAAATAGTAGTAATAGTAGTTTGTATGTGGGGGTATTTAGGCAGTTTGTGTAAAAGTGTTCAACTATGCTAACTATGTAAAAAATAAATTCTGGCCAATAGCCCAGCCTCCGTTTCCTTTTGGGAGCAATTGACTTGCAAATCTGTACTTTCGCTTAATGATGCCTCATGTTACATACATATTCTAATGGTTAGAGGTCACATTGGTGTAAACATTGATTCTAAACATTTGGATTGTTTTATTCCCAGTACAAATTTATGTAGATGAATCTTTTTATTACAGAAAATTTTGCCCAGTATTCAAAACATTATTCCACTTCATTGCCATCTTTAAAAATTCATATTTCATTAGGAATTTGATGAAACATCACCAAAACGGCCAACGAATCCATATGCGTCGTCCAAAGCAGCTGCAGAAAGCTTTGTACTGTCTTTCTGGGAAAGATACAAGGTAAGGAGGCAAGGGAAGAGCCAAGGATATATTAGCACAGGGAGTCCTAGCTCTATTCAGTGGGGTATGTGTGTAAATGAAGCATCACACAGCCATATGTTGTGAAGTGTGAAATGATTATTTCTACTGCTGGATGGATTTAGGACGTAGACCAAAGTGCCCCACCTGCTCCGCAATGCACCAGCTGTCATTCATTTCTTTCTCGCTGACATTGTTTACACTATGAAACTGCAGCCTGTAATCTGTCCAGGGTGACAGCGTAAATACACTGATGCCATTTTTCGACTTTGCATAGCATCTGTGGTACTTTTTATTCCTCGTGAGGTTTCTTCAGTTTAATCAATTGCTTTTGTAAAAAAAACAAAAACTTTTGGTTTACACAACAGAAAAGTTATCAATGTTGCATATATTTTATTATGAATACTGTGTGCTTATTGATTTGTTACCAGCCACACATTGATAATGGTACCACTGAGCTTATGTATGTACTGTATGTATGGATCTAAGGCCCCATGCACACGAACGTAAAAACGCCCGTAATTACGGGCCCATAGACTTCTATTGGCCACGGGTACCTCCCCGTATGCTTACGGGAAGGTGCCCGTGCCGTTGAAAAATATAGAACATGTCCTCTTTCAGGCTGTAATAAGGGCACGGGCAGGCCCATAGAAGTCTATGGGGCTCCCGTAATTAAGGGTGGCTACGTGTGTGCATCCGTACTTATGGGAGCGTTGCTAGGCGACGTCAGAGGATAGTCACTGTCCAGGGTGCTGAAAGAGTTAACTGATTGGCAGTAACTCTTTCAGCACCCGGGACAGTGACTACCGATCACAATATAGATCAATCTGTAAAAAAAAAAGACAGTCATACTTACCCAGAATTCCTTGCTTCTTCCTCCAGTCCGGCCTCCTGGGATGACGGTTCATCCCATGTGACTGCTGCAGCGGTCACATGGACTACCGCGTCATCCAGGGAGGCTGGCCTGGATGTCGAGAGGGATGCGTCACCAAGACCATGTCCGGGTAAGTATGAATTTCTTTTACTTTTACTGCGGAAAGGGCTGCCCCTTCTCTTTATCCTGCACTGATAGAGAGAAGGGGCTGTCGATTAGTGCAGTGCAATTTTGCAGCGAAAACGTGCCCGTAAATACGGGTGGAATACTGGTGACACTGGACCCGTATTTAGGGGCACGGGTCCGTAAATACTGGTGCAATACGGGTCGAATACGCGTGACCAAGGACACGTATTTACGGGAGGAAAAAAAATATGTTTGTGTGCATGAGGCCTAAATCTGTGGCTGTTTATATATCCATTTAAACTGTTTGGGTGGGGGGGGGGGGTTACGTAAGAAATTTACAATAATGTCTGAAATGGATACATTCATTGGATGAACAATATGTTTTACCAACTGTGTGAAAAGTCCACCAGCTACAGAAGTGAAGGTATCGGGCCGCATATTCCAGGCCAAGCAAAGAAATAAAAAAAACTCCACTAAACAATACCAACAAGACCTACCTATCTTACGCTCCTTATTTCTATTCGTTACACCAATTTTTGTTTTCATTGGTAGCCCTCCCCTGTTGGACTTTCTCATTCTCTACCCTATTCTATATCTGTACAAAACATTCATTGCTCCTCCTCACTGCTTGCTTGTCACTCATGTTGCGACAGCCAATCCTGATGCTCTATCTTGGATCCCTAGGCAATGCTTCATTCACTTATTGTAGAGAAAATGAAATATATATATTTTTTTACATTTTCTAGTCAGAGGGAACACAGCAGTGGTGTGTGTGTGTGTGTGTGTGTGTGTGTGTGTGTGTGTGTGTGTGTGTGTGTGTGTGTGTGTGTGTGTGTGTGTGTGTGTGTGTGTGTGTGTGTGTGTGTGTGTGTGTGTGTGTGTGTGTGTGTGTGTGTGTGTGTGTGTTCCCTGTTATTACATGCTTCTGTAAGGTTAGACACAGGCAGGGAAACAAGCTGACCCTCCCACAGTTTGAGAAAAGCAACTGCACCTTCCAACATATAAAATCCTAAAAAATGTGCTGAAGGTGTAAAAAATGCACTCATTATACATTCGTAAGCATACAGAGGCTCTCGGACTGTTTTGTTTATGGTGTCTGGACATGTTGCAAAAGGCTCAGGAACTGAGGCCGCACCATACCTTGCAGGGGCTGCAAATAACGACTGCAGCATCTGAGAGGTAAGACAGAGGGTGGGGGCTCCTTCTGTTCACCGATTGCACCCCCATGCAACGAGTCACAGGGTGCTGATTGGTTGTCATGGCAGCCTGTGGCCTTGTGAAGGCCTCCAGATCTGCCTTCTGTGTCCTACTATTATGCCTTGCCAGACGCTGGACTTAATAGCCGATCACAGACAAAGGCAATACACTGTGATATATATAAGTATTGCCTGAGTGATCTAGTAATCGCATGGTAAAGTTCCTTTAAGAATAAAAGTTAAAAAAAAAAACTTCCCATTTTTCACATAAAAAATATAAACAATAAAAAATAAACATAATTCGTATTGCCGCTTGTATAAAATGTAAAACTGTTAAAATATGTTGTTTAACTCGAAGGGTGAACACCATAGGAAAAAAAAATACGCAATGCCAGAATTTGTTTTTTTATCAACTCACTTCGCTGCCAAAAGTAATTGAATAAAAAGTAATCAAAAACGTGTATGTACCCAAAACGGTACAAATAAAACTACACGCCCTATAAAAAAACAAGCCTTCACACAGCTGCATCCAAAAAAGTTAGGGTCTCATAATATGGTGACACAAAACAATTTTTCTTTTAATGAATTGGTTTGTCTTTTAAAAACTAGTAGTAAAAAAAATATATATATAGTTTGGCATCACTGTAATTGTATCTACTCACAAAATAAAGTTAGCGTCTCATTTTTACTGCACAGTGAACACCAAAAACTATGATAGAATCGTGTTTTTTTCCAATTTCACCCCACAAAATATATTTTTGAAGTTTCTCAATACATTATATGGTGCCATTAAAATCCACAACTTCTTCGGCCAAAAAAACAAGTCTTTATAAGGCTACATTTAGACAAAAATAAAAAGTAATAGCTCTCTGAATCGCGATGATGGAAAAGAGAGCATTGAAAATTGGTTCTGTCTTTAAAGGGTTAGGGTATGTTCACACGCAGTGTTTTCAGGCATATTTCGGGGTGTTTACGCCTTGAAAAACGCCTGAAAAAACGGAACCTGAATGCCTACAAACATCTGCCCATTGAAATCAATGGGAAAAACAGCATTTAGTTCATACGGGGTCGCTGTTTTAAAAAAATGGAGCGTAAAAAGAAGTGCATGTCACTTCTTGAGGTGTTTTTTGGAGCTGATTTTCCATTGAACACTATGAAAAACGCCTCAAAAGAAGCTCCAAATTAAAAGAAGCTTAATTTTCAGTTTCAAAAATGCCTGAAAATCAGAGGCTGTTTTCTCTGAAAACAGCTCTATAATTTTCAGATGTTTTTGAATTTGTGTGTGCACATACCCTAAAGGATAGAATAATAACTAGCAATATAAGTAAATTTATTGTCATTTAAACTGGTAAGATTCACACCTGCGGTTGAACCATTCCGTTGTTCTGCCCCGTCAGAGGAGCAGAACAAGGAAATAATCCTGACACCGCCAAATGACAAGTCGCCTTAACTTTGCTGGGTTCAATTATATATCATGTTACATAGTGTTCGGAGTTCTAATATTTTTTTTTTGTTCCTTTTGTGCTGTTTTGATTGATTGTGTTGTAGAATTTGTATTTGGTAGTGCGTCAGTACTTTAACAGTGATGATGTATACCACTTTTATTTCTCTAAAGTTTCCCGTGATTATCACCAGAAGTAGCAATGTGTATGGACCTCATCAGTACCCAGAAAAAGTAAGTGGAATTTTATTATGCCTGAAAAAGGAAATGAACAAAAAAATATATTGGGAACTTGCTGTTCTGATGATAATTAGTCCGTATGCAATTGAGTTTGCAAAACTTGAGCGGTTCTGTGAATGTACCTCCTGATTCCGGACTAAAAAAAACATAAAGAAAAAAAGAATTGGGTTATACTGAATAATCAAAACTGATCTGCATACTGGCCTGCTAACTTGAGTTTTTGGTCCAACATGTATACGCGCACAGTACATATCTATATAAAAGCCCTTACGTATATATTCACATACATACACACATTCGCACATTGACGTAAGGGGTTTTACGTGAAGTCTATAGAGCAATATATAGATTGTGCTCAATATACTATACTTTGTTTCAATTACTCAACATTTAAACATTGCTGTTTACACCCAGAGGCTGAAGACCAGTACAGAATGAATATATTCTCGAGCACTTTGTTATAATTGTGTCCCGTCTAAGGCCCCATGCACACGACCGTGCCCGCAATCACGGCCCGCCGACTGACAGCCGCATTTTCGGGCCGTGCTCCCATACCAAGTATGGGAGCACGACCCGCAAAATGCAAAAGAATGGACATGTTCCATAATTTTCTGAACATTTCCACGGCACGGACACCCTTCCGTAGCGCTACGGAAAGGTGTCCGCGTTCAATGAAAGTGAATGGGTCCGTTTTTTACGGTCGTGTGCATGGGGCCTTAGCAATCCTTGAACTAAACACACAGGATTCCAAGTTTTACCTACACAAAGGCCTCCTGCTCACGAACATATTGGTTTTAAGTCTGCAAAACCACAGGTCCGCTGGGCCACAAAGAAACCTTGTGTGTCATCCGGACTCGTGGATCCACAACAATTCACCGATATTGGTAAATCTGCAAATCCGGACTATAAAATTACTTGTTCTGAGTCTTTTTGCGGCCCCTGCTCCGCTCCGTGGAAATCACGGTCGTGTGCATAGGGCCATAGAAAAGAATGGGTTTGCAATTCATCCGCAAAAATGTGGCTAAATTGTGGCCGCAGAAATACGGTCATGTGCATGAGCCCTTATGCATCGTAGCAAATAATCACGTCAGGAGAAAGATTTGCGCTGCTGAAATGGTTAGCTCACGGAGGATTGCCTAAGGCTCTGTTCACACTTAGGTTCAGGGTTTTTGGCAGGCTTTCCTGTATTTTTTTTTTACATAAAGTAT
Source organism: Rhinoderma darwinii (assembly GCF_050947455.1). Lineage (NCBI taxonomy): Eukaryota > Metazoa > Chordata > Amphibia > Anura > Rhinodermatidae > Rhinoderma > Rhinoderma darwinii. The sequence continues at coordinate 158,762,023 of NC_134688.1, read as the reverse complement.
AGCGCAAGTTTAATTTTCTATATTTTTTTAAATTTTCTTGCTGCTAAAAATACCAGAACCCAGACGGACCACAATAAAGTTAGTGGTCTGTTTTGATCCGTTATAAACGGAAGCCATGATGCTAGTGTGAAGGCTGCTGGACACTGTTCCAACAAACTCAGCTGTGAAAGGGGCTAGGTCTGTACAGGTTTTCAGTCTCTGGATGTAAACAAGAATGTCCTCTTTCACTGGCTGCAAGCAGAGACCTTGAAACAACACAGTCTGTTACAATAGTACATCATTTTTTACTATACAATCATTAAAGAGCTACAACCATCACAGGCTGCGCACATCTCCATTAAATTGAATCCCATTGCAGTTCCCTGCACAGCGGGTGGATGGGAGTGCCGCTGTGCAGGGAAAAGGTTAAAACGACCTGTCTCTTTATTCTCCCGATTGGTGGGCAAATAGTTTGGACCTGCTCAGATCTTCTTGTTCTAGCATATCCTGGTGATATGGCATAACACTAAGATGGGAATACCCCTTTAACATTCCTAGAGTGGAGCTTCATTTATTCCTCCTTCATTTTTACAAAGTGTTCGAAACCAAATTCTACTCTAAATATGTAAATTCTGTTATGTTGACCCCAATATACCATTCCACCAGTGTTCTACTTGCACTATGGGAAACATAGTTTTGTATGGCTATTTTGGGAGGTCCCCACACTGGGGAGCTGTTTCCGTGGTCTCTATAAAGTCATAAATGTATTTTTCGGCCCTGCGCAGCGTTTAGGTTATCAGGAAATGAAGACCACAAGAACTGCTAAACAGCTCTGCAGTATGAGGAACCCACCAAAAAGCACTATAGATCTCTTCTTCCATGTGAGTGGGATCTGGTGGTGGTCATTGAGTTATTGGGTTCAACCCGGAGTTCCACGGACATAATACAAAATAATTAAAGTGATAGGTCAGACCACTTATTGAATGGGTATTTAGAATTGCTTCTATAAAAAGCAGAGACTACAGGCAAGCTGATCTGTAATGTAAAAAGCAATAGAAGATAGAATGAAGGAACACCTAAAATGAAAGAAACTCAGAAGGAGCTGTACCCCCTCTGAAGCTGCACTTATATATTAACCCATTAGTGACCGCCCCATAGTGTTTTTACGTCGGTCACTAATGGGCTTTATTCTGATGCATATGCCTTTTTACGTTACTGCATCGGAATAAATAAACAGTGCAGGGAGCCGTTAAATCTCCCTGCTCTCAGCTGCCAGAGGTAGCTGAGGGCTGGGGGCGTCCCTGCTCGACCGGGTGAGATCGATATAAGTATCGATCTCACCTGTTTAACCCTTCAGATGCGGTGCTCAATAGCATGCGCCGCATCTGAGTGGTTTTGGAGAGAGGGAGGGAGCTCCCTTTCATCCCACCGATACCCGGTGATAAGGTCACCAAGTGTCTGTGTCTCCGATGGCAGCCGGGGGCCTAATAAAGGCCCCCAGATCTGCCTGTAGTGAATGCCTGCTAGGTCATGCCTCTGGCATGACCTAGCAGATGCCTGTCCATACAGGCAGTAATACACTGCAATACAGAAGTATTGCAGTGTATTATAAATGCAATCAGATAATCGCATAGTGAAGTCCCCTAGTGGGAATAGTAAAAAAGTTTCTTAAAAAGTGAAAAAAAAAAAATGAAAAACCCACTTTTCCCCCCTTACAAACTGCTTTATTATTAACAAACAAAATAAAGTAAAAAAAGTTACACATATTTGGTATCGCCGCGTCCGTAACGCCCCCGACTATAAACTTATTACATCATTTAACCCGCACGGTGAACGTCGTAAAAAATAAAATAAAAAACCATGCTGTTTTCTTCGAATCCTGCCTTTAAAAAAATGTGATTAAAAAGTCACATCTACTCCAAAATGGTACCGATAAAAACTACAAGTCGTCCCGCCAAAAAAAGCCCTCCTATAATTGCATCGGCGAAAAAATAAAAACGTTACAGCTCTTCAAGTATGGAGACACAAAAACAAATAATTTTGGAAAAAAAAGTGTTTTCACTGTGTAAAAGTAGTAAAACATACAAAAACGATACAAATTTGGTATCGTTGCAATCGCAACAAACCACTGAATAAAGTTATTGTGTTATTTATACCACGCAGTAAACGGCGTAAATTTAGGATGCAAAAAAGTGCAGCGAAATTGCAGGTTTTTTTTCTATTCCCCCCCCCCCCACAAATAAAGTTTATAAAAGTTAATCAATAAATTCTATGTACCCCAAAATGGTGCTATTAAAAATTACAACTTGTCCCGCAAAAAACAAGACCTTATACAGCTATGTCGACGCAAAAATAAAAAAGTTATAGCTCTTGGAATGTGACGATTGAAAAACTTCGAAAATGGCTTGGTCATTAAGGCCTAAAATAGGCTGGTCATTAAGGTGTTAAGAAGTTTCAGGAGAATTTTCCACTTACTGTCGTCTTCATCCATCTTTTTCCAAATACCGATCCATTCAGAAGGTGTGACGTTTTTTTCTGCTCCATCGTGATTGTAAATGCTGCAGTAAGTGACGACGTGGAAGCATTAATTGCGGAAAAGCGTGGTTAACATCTGTTTTTCCTGTTCTGTAATTCTGGTTTTATTGCCTGCACACCATGTTATTACTTTAGTAAAACAGTATGAAAGAAAGCCATTATATGATCTTAATTGCACTTTGCTGCTTTACATTCACCATTACTGCGTAAATCTGCACGGGTCCTGAAATAACCCACGAAAATGACACCTGTGTGTGTTTAACTACTCAGCAGGCTAATAAACATCTAATTGATGGCTTATACTCTATTTTACTGTGTAAAATGGATTAAAAGGTAATGTTACACATATGAGTACAAAGCCAGTCTTCCAGGATATAGACGAATGTGTAATTTGTATATAATAGTTTGTATCAACCAGACCATAGTAGAACATGTCCAACAACACCTTTCTGTGTGTATCTAAGCTGTTCATATACAGTGAAGGAAATAAGTATTTGATCCCTTGCTGATTTTGTAAGTTTGCCCACTGTCAGTCATGAACAGTCTAGAATTTTTAGGCTAGGTTAATTTTACCAGTGAGAGATAGATTATATATATATAAAAAAAAAAAAAAAGAAAATCACATAGTCAAAATTATATATATTTATTTGCATTGTGCCCAGAGAAATAAGTATTTGATCCCCTACCAACCATTAAGAGTTCAGCCTCCTCCAGACCAGTTACACGCTCCAAATAAACTTGGTGTCTGCATTAAAGACAGCTATCTTAAATGGTCACCTGTATAAAAGACTCCTGTCCACAGACTCAATTAATCAGTCTGACTCTAACCTCTACAACATGGGCAAGTCCAAAAAGCTTTCTAAGGATGCCAGGGACAAGATCATAGACCTGCACAAGGCTGGAATGGGCTACAAAACCATAAGTAAGATGCTGGGTGAGAAGGAGACAACTGTTGGTGCAATAGTAAGAAAATGGAAGACATACAAAATGACTGTCAATCGACATCGATCTGGGGCTCCATGCAAAATCTCACCTCGTGGGGTATCCTTGATCCTGAGGAAGGTGAGAGCTCAGCCGAAAACTACACGGGGGGAACTTGTTAATGATCTCAAGGCAGCTGGGACCACAGTCGCCAAGAAAACCATTGGTAACACATTACGCCGTAATGGATTAAAATCCTGCAGTGCCCGCAAGGTCCCCCTGCTCAAGAAGGCACATGTACAGGCCCGTCTGAAGTTTGCAAATGAACATCTGGATGATTCTGAGAGTGATTGGGAGAAGGTGCTGTGGTCAGATGAGACTAAAATTGAGCTCTTTGGCATTAACTCAACTCGCCGTGTTTGGAGGAAGAGAAATGCTGCCTATGACCCAAAGAACACCGTCCCCACTGTCAAGCATGGAGGTGGAAACATTATGTTTTGGGGGTGTTTCTCTGCTAAGGGCACAGGACTACTTCACCGCATCAATGGGAGAATGGATGGAGCCATGTACCATCAAATCCTGAGTGACAGCCTCCTTCCCTCCACCAGGACATTAAAAATGGCTCGTGGCTGGGTCTTCCAGCACGACAATGACCCGAAACATACAGCCAAGGCAACAAAGGAGTGGCTCAAAAAGAAGCACATTAAGGTCATGGAGTGGCCTAGCCAGTCTCCAGACCTTAATCCCATCGAAAACTTATGGAGGGAGCTGAAGATCCGAGTTGCCAAGCGACAGCCTCGAAATCTTAATGATTTACAGATGATCTGCAAAGAGGAGTGGGCCAAAATTCCATCTAACATGTGTGCAAAACTCATCATCAACTACAAAAAAAGTCTGACTGCTGTGCTTGCCAACAAGGGTTTTGCCACCAAGTATTAAGTCTTGTTTGCCAAAGGGATCAAATACTTATTTCTCTGTGCACAATGCAAATAAATATATATAATTTTGACAATGTGATTTTCTTTTTTTTTTTTTATATATAATCTATCTCTCACTGGTAAAATTAACCTAGCCTAAAAATTCTAGACTGTTCATGTCTTTGACAGTGGGCAAACTTACAAAATCAGCAAGGGATCAAATACTTATTTCCTTCACTGTAATGGCGTTTTATAAACTTATGACATGTCAGAGAGACTTTCTAAAGGGGTTTTCCCATTATAAGTGATGACATATGGCTTGGATCTGCCATCTTTTCCTGATCAGCTGGAGGTCTGATTGGTGGGACCCCCAATGATCCTAAGAATGCGGGGGCTGTGGAATGCACAGCAGGTAGACAGCACCTGTGCTGTGCAGAGAAACTGTCTGAGCTCCTTTGCTCTCGGGATTGACAGATGTCCGACCCCCACTGGTCAAAAAAGCTTGGTGCTCTGATTGAATTCAATGTGGCAAAATACTTCTCACCCCTGTGCAGAATAAACTATTCCTATATGTCTTATCAGTTAAAGTGACGACCGCAGCCTTAAAAAAAACAAAAAAAAACTCCTTTTAAAAAACAAAGCCTACTATAAAGGTTGAAACCATACAAAAAAGGGGAGGCGGCGCTCCTCTAAGGTGATATTACTTTATGCCGAGAAAACGTTTTGTATCAAAACAGATGATTTATATGTTCATCTCACCTATTAGAGTTGTGCTGTGAGAGGTACAACTCTATTAATTGGCATGTGTGGAAAAGGTTCTTTTTACGGCGGGCTGCCACCCACTGCTCTCTCTCTGGGCATCGATCCATGCTCCAGGAAGGAAGATAAAAGAGTAAAAAAGTTGCAGTGTTTGGGTGTCGGCGCCTCGCTTGTGGAAAAGGAAATTAAGCTTTTTCAGTTCTAAAACGTGTTTTCCCCACTAATGAATGAAACATACTCTTTAAAGGAGTTTTCCCCACAAAAGACTTATCACCTATCCACAGGATAGGTGATAAATGTATGATCGCTAGGGGCCCCGCCACTGGGCCCACCACGTTCGTTAGAACGGGGGTCCTGAGTCCCCCGTTTCTCCTCACCGCACTACCGCAGTGAAGAGGAGTCTAAATGGAGTGGCGTTAGAGCATGCGCACTGTTGCTCCATTCAAAGTATATGGGACTGTTGGGGACTGCCAAGCACAGCGCTTAGTACCCCGTTGTTAATTATTATTTTTTTTATGAAATTGTGTTGGGGATTTGTACTGAGAGATGTAGTAAATACAATTGTATTCTAGATTTTGTGCCCAAACTCCCCCCCAGTGATCTTCGCTTTTACACTGTTGTAAATGTAAATTATTTTCAAAACCATAATAATAATTGGTTTGTTTGTTTTCAGGTTATACCCAGGTTTATTTCCTTATTGCAGCAGAACAGAAAATGGTAAGTTAGCCTAGTAAATGCTTGTGTGATACACCTAGATAGCTGATAAAACCACAAGACTAGAGAATCCGTGTAGGCATCTAAGGCTGTTTTCACATCTGCGTTTTTGGCTTTCCATCGCATGACTGTAACCAACGGCACCCGATGGAACCTATTGACTTTAATGGGTTCTGTGCGGTACTCCGCCAAGTTTTCTTGTCGTTTTGCCGGACAAATTTCCAGCAAAAACAACGTAGTCTGAAAGGGAGACTCTTTCCTCCGACGCAAATGTGAACAAATCCTAAACTGTGGACTTGACTTTTGGTTTTAATGGAGAGAATATAAAAAGCTGCAGCAGATACAGGGCTTGTTATATGGTGGTCTCCATTTATACATATCTCTCATATCCCCAAATAGACGTGCAGGGTTAGGAGCAGTCCACTGTAGATCTCTTGTTGCTTCCCTACTTGTTGATATTTGCATTTATTAGCCTTTATTGCATGTTAACCTGTTCTTTTCCCCCTTGTTTAAAGCTGTATCCATGGTTCTGGGAGACAAACCAGGAGCTTCCTATATGCATCTGATGTAGTGGAGGCAATATTGACCATTTTAAAGATGGGGAAGGTTGGAGAAATCTATAATATTGGTACAAATTTTGAGATATCGGTCTCACAGCTTGCTAAAGAACTAATCGGAATGGTAAGTTGTAGTAGGTGTCACAGATCAATTATCCCTTATCCCTTCTACATACTTAGAGCTGGTTCCTATTCTCCCAGAGTTTCAGAATGCGTTATTTAGCTTGCTAGCTGAATAGCGGAGGCTCCCAGAGTCCACTCGGTTATCTTTTCATTGACTTCTAGTAGATGGCTCTGGCATGTTATATGCCAGGTGTGCTTGACTGTATGTATGTTTTCCCATCATAGAAAGTGATGGCGTATTGCTTTCTGATTGGTGACGGTCTGACTGCCAGGACACCCACCGATCCTGAGCATAAGGGGCCACAGCACTGGTATAGCATTGCAGTCCCTTCACCGTTTTTCCCTTACAGTGGTGCTCACAGCTACTGCCTCACAGCCCCATTCGCTTGGCCTTTTTCGTTCCGACCCTTGGACTAAGGCCCCATGCACACGAACGTGTTTTTGCGGCCGCAATTCCCCCGAAAATCCACGGGAGAATTGCGGCCCCATTCTTTTCTATTGGGCCATGCACACGACCGTAGTTTTTACGGTCCGTGCATGGCCCGGGAACCCGCACCGCAGAAAGAACGGGCATGTCCTATTACGGACATCTTCTGCGGTCCGGGCTCATTGAAAACAATGACGGCGGCCATGTGCATGTCCTACGATTTGCGGGCGGCCCGCGGCTGACAGTCCGCAGCTGGCCGACCCGAAAATCACGGCCGTGCACACTGCTACGGTCGTGTTCATGAGGCCTAACAGCAAAAAACTCCTGATTTCTGCTGTGAAGGATGGTTGAACTAATGGTGAGGGGAAAAAAAGACATGTTCTCCCGGTTTATTTTAGTTATTGTCTTGTAAAAAGCTTTACAGTATTTCCTAGGCTAAGGCCATGTGATATAGTGTTCATTATACTAGCTGTGAATACAGGGTATTCACACAAATAACTTTGCCAGTACTGAAGTGGAAAAACTTACAATCCCAACCCTTTATTTTCACAGAATTTTATATTTTTGATGTGCTTGATAACTTTTCAGGCGTTATGATCATGATGTCTTGTGATTTGGTTGTGGCACACTTACTTTAAGACTGTCTTTTATTTATTTTTATTTTTTTCAATATTATTTTTATTGAGCCCATACTGAAATAAGATATTTCCATACTTCCACAAGATATGCATCCAGTAAATACAAAACGTCAAGATACATACATTTGTGTGTGAGAGAGGTTGTGTAAAATTTAGCAGGAGGTAGTGATGCATCCCAAGTTATGTTTTGACATCTTTAAAGTGATTCGAGAGCTTATATATGTAATATATAATATATTATAAACTTAAAAAATGAGTAGTTGGAGTAGGGAGATTTTGCAGTCAAGGTGAGTGGACGGGGGAAGTTTGAAGTAATAGATCTTGTGTAGAATCTTCAGGTGGATGTATATAAATTAACATTTATTTGGCTAGGAATCTTACGTTGTGTGCTGGAGGCCAATGTTGTAAATTAACAGACTTTCTTACGAGGCCTTGACTAGGGTTCTGGTCTAGGAAGAAATGGTAATTAGAGATCTTGAGGTAGAAATCTAAAATTATGAGCAGGAAAAAGAAGTCCTAGATAATGACCATATATACCTAATAATAATTTTTTTAAAAAGCCGACTTAAAATGGTTTCAAATTTGGTCTCCTTTTTGTCCAAAATCGCACCACTCCTGTCCATGGTCTGGGTTTGAAAAAAGCCCATCCACATTCACTTGCATTGGGTATGAGCTACAATACCAGCCACAGCCCATGAACAAGAGTGCTGGGTTTCTGGGACAGGGTGGGGACAGTCCCATTTTTTGGTAATCTCATATGGCCCCTTTAACCTTGTAAATGTAAAATTATTTTTAAATGGATCTCTTAATTTGGATGTAGGAAACAGATATAGTGTGGTTTAACGCTGATCAAACCTTCTTGCCCCTTTTCTGCCCTTACTTACTTGGAAATTCATTTGAAAACTTTAGTAATCTGGGTTAGAGAATTTATTAGGGACATTCTGCCTCTAAAGTTATTGGAAACACTATGATTGTTTGACAGTTCCTCTAGTAACCTGACTGTCAAACATGACTACAACTCAAAGCAGGTTCTCCACTGATCTCAAAGAATATGAAAAACAGCATGCTAGCAGTCACATCATGCCATATCCGGTCTAGGTAAAACAATAGGGGCTCCTAAATTGCTAGAACTGTATTCACTGGATACTCCACCAACACTAGATGGCACCTGGCACCCAGCACAGATCATGGATTGCTTGGTAGAAGGACTATGACTAAACTGCTAAAAAGCGTGAATCATGGCACACTAGAGTGTATTTTAAGGTCTCATGCCCACTTCAGTTTTTTCAGGGTGCTATTCATTTCAATGGGCCCATGCACACTTCCGCTATTTTCACGGATCCGTTGTTCCGTTCCGTCAAAAGTAGAGCATGTCCTACTTTTTTCAGTGATTCCGTGACCGTGGAGCCCATAGAAGTCAATGGGTCTGTGAAAAAAACGGACGGCACACGGAAGGCTTCCGTGTGCCGTATGTTTTTGGCGGATCTGTTGCCCTCACAACGGCAGGGCGTGCCAAAGTTCTCAGACTACAGTACACATTCATTCCTGAAGATGGATATTGTGAGACTCATAAGCATGGTGCATGATCACCCAGAACTTTGGGACATACAACGTTTCTCCTGGGACATGTGACCAGTTCAAATGAAGTTTAATACCGTCCGTTTTTTTTAACGGATCCGTGAAAAAAAGAAGCACAACATCCGTTTAAAATGGAAACACGGAATGGACACGCAGAAACAACATAATACCATAACGGACACACGAATCCGTGAAAAACGGCCGTTAAAATGGTGATGGAAGTGTGCATGAGGCCTTAGGGAGCGGGAATATAGGGTTTTTTAATTGCATTATTTTTATATGTAAAGTAAAGCAAATAACAGTCTTGTGTAATATTCTGTTTGTGCTTAACAGACAGATACAAATACAAATTAAAAATGAGTCATGCTATGTTTAAAAAGGGGTCAGCCTATGCAGGATATGTATACTATCAATAGGGTACGAACGTGATTAATAAAGACATATGGAATAAATTCATATATAACAATTGTGTGCTACATGCACGTAACTAGCAATAAGAAAGGTGCATATGTAAAGTGCTTGTGTGCAAAAATGCTATCCTAATTGAAAAACACCATTGTTTGGTGTAACAGTGTATTATGTATGTAAGGCATGAGCAGCAGAATAGTCCGGGCTCATAGGCATAAGGTACAGACTAGACCCAGGAAAATGACAGCCAAATGTCTAAATAAATAGGTGGAGGCACATACCCAAATTCATATCACCGCATAGGGAAGACGCCAAACCCGACGCGCGTTTCGGCGGATGCCTTCGTCCGACCCCCGACTGTGTAATTTTACGCGTCGCTGTCAAAAAAAACTGCCGAAATTGCCTCCCATTGATTTCAATGGGAGGTGGAGGCATTTTATTCCTGCGAGCAGAAAAAAATACTCTGGGGGGGAAAAAGAAGCGACATGCCCTATATTGAGGCGTTTTCTGGCTCAAAAACCCCATTGAAATCAATGAGAGACTGATAAAAACGCGTTTCGGCGGATGCCTTCGTCCGACCCCCGACTGTGTCATTTTACGCGTCGCTGTCAAAAGACGGCGCGTAAAAGTACGCCCGCGTCAAAGAAGTGCATGTCACTTCTTGGGTCGTTTTTGGAGCCGTTTTTCATTGACTCCATTGAAAAACAGCTCCAATAACGTCCGTAAAATACGCCGCGAAAAACGCGAGTAGTTACAAAAACGTCTGAAAATCAGGAGCTGTTTTCAGGCGAAAACAGCTCCGTATTTTCAGCCGTATTTTGCTAAGCCTTGTGAACATACCCGAATAGTGAATTTATGTTTTGAATTATGGCTTCTTCATTCGCTTCTCTCACAAAATCCAATGGTGTAAATGCATCTCCTTTACAATACAGCCTTGTTTTTTTATGTTTGAGAAGGAGACTGAATAAAGCCTTTCATTGAAGCGCCAACAAGCTCATGTGATACTGTTGGGCTTTGTGGACATGGCCATATTATAGCTTCACGCAGGAGCCGCAAGGATGAGATTGGATCCTGTCCTTTTGAGATCAGGAGCGCTTGCTTTGGGGAAATGTTTCTGATCTCATAAGGGGATATCCCATCTCACCCTTTGTACTGAATATACGGCTTCTGTGAAGTGCAGTAATACAGCCGCATGCACAGAAAACTTTTCCGGAAACCGCGGGAAAAAACTGCCGAAATTGCCTCCCATTGATTTCAATGGGAGGTGGAGGCATTTTATTCCTGCGAGCAGAAAAAAATGCTCGGGGGGGGGAAAAGAAGAGACATGCCCTATATTGAGGTGTTTTCTGGCTCAAAAACCCCATTGAAATCAATGAGAGACTGATAAAAACGCCGTAAAGCGGCCGATGCGTTATATGGCAAAAAAAGCTCACGTTTTTTTCCTTTGCCTGTTGAAGGAGGTAAAAAAAAAAAAAAAGCGTCAAACACCCGTGGTGCAAAACCAATTCAAAACCTGATTTTACAGGCAGAATTTTTTTTTTTCTTCTATTGGGATTAAACCCATTTGCCCAGTTCTGTTTCTTTCTTGGAAAATGTTTGAAATTTTAATTTACACCTCTCATATTTCACAAGAAACACATGAATAGTCTGCCACTATGGATGGAATGGTTGACCGCCAGATGTCCTCTGAGCTCTTTATGACTACTTTTATGACTTTTTTTTTTACTTTGTCATATTCTTCGTAATGAAAGAAAAATTCTTCAATGCTTTTTCACTTATTTTTCCAAGCTGCAAGTTTTGTTAATTACTTTTTTCTATTGCTTTCAAGATCCAAAATACCTCCTCCGATACGGAAACGGAGCATTGGATGGATTATGTAAATGACAGGTAATTCATCGTCTGTGATTTTAGGTGCAGTCAATGTATCTGCTAAACATGCACTTGGTATAAGAAATAAAACATCACAGTCCATCTCACATAAATTTTAGTTTTACATTTAATTAAACTTGTGATCATAAAGGTTTTAACATTGGTACCGCCGCGATCCACGGAAAGAAGTTATTCTTCACTGCAGTACCTGACACTGCCACACTTGTCCCTGTTTTTGTCTGGGCAGACATTGTCCGTTACTGCAATGAAAGGGTTCCTATGCCCAACACACCTGGGATCCCCACCAATCAGAAATTGATAGCTTATTTTAAAGATTGCCCATCAATGTTCTATACCTTAATCCCCCTTATGGCCAGTTTTACGCGAGCATAATAGTCACATTTTTTCTCCCTTGCACTTCTATGAAACTGGCCTGAGCATGATAAGGCTACAAAGTAACTGTCTTAATTGGAGCCATTTAATTGCTTCTGATCTGGAGGAATTTATTTTTTCTATCTTTGTGTTTTTGTATTTTTTGAAGGCCTGTCAATGATCTTCGTTATTTGATGAAGTCTGAGAAAATGTACAGCCTGGGTTGGAGACCTAAAGTACAATGGAAGGAAGGCATTGAAAGAACAAGTATGTTATATAATATCTTCATTGAACAGGTTGCAGCACTGTTAGGGTATGTTCACACGCAGTGACTAAAAACTTCTGAAAATACGGAGCTGTTTTCAAGCGAAACCAGCTCCTGATTTTCAGACGTTTTTTTAACAACTCGCGTTTTTCACAGCTGTTTATGGAGTCAATGAAAAATGCCTCCAAAAACGTCCCAAGAAGTGTCCTGCAGTTCTTTTGACGAGCCATCATTTTACGCGCCGTATTTTGACAGCAACGTGTAAAATAAAGACTTGTGGGAACAGAACATCGTAATTCCCATTGAAAGCAATGGGCAGATGTTTGTAGGCGTTTTTTCAGGCGTAATTCGAGGCGTCAAACGCCTGAAAACACTGCGTGTGAACATACCCTTTTTGAGCTGATTTTATACTCCTTTTATTAACCTGGGGCTTTCCAGAGTCTACTTTTTTTATATTTTAAAAGCAAATTTAGGGTTTACTAAACAGCATATGGGATGTGCACAGCCACACAGCAAACTTAGGAGAAGTGGCAGGATTTATACGGAGGAGCCACATTCATCCCAATTCCAGATTTCCAGTAATATTATTGGGATGTTTGTTTTATTGCTGCAGTCAGAGATTTGTCAAATAAGTTTAGTGAAACTCCTAAAGGGGAAATAAATACATTTACTGACGTTTTTTATACAATCTGGCAATTGTTGCGTTGAATCTGATAAGAAGTTGTGTTGTCATTATTTCTTCCTTCTGTTCTTTATTAAATGTATTATTCATTTATCTCTCCCCCATTTAGGGGGTGATAGCAGGGAATGCTTTTTATGTTTATAATCATGTTTATGATGGTGTTCAAACGTTTTTGTTTTCTTAGGGAATCAATATTTTTTTATAATGTCTATATAGATGTGTTGTTTGCATACAAATTATCGCTACCAATGCATCTTTTTTAAAGACTCTTGATTCCACGCTACTTACATGCTGCTGCAGAGTTTATGGAGAGGGACAACCATGCGGAATATTTTATTAAAGATACATTGGAAAGTTATTCAAATGGCACATTTGTGTACACATGAAGAAACCATTGATTCTCAAACAGCCTATAGCTGTACAGCTTGAGCTTAAAGGCTATGTACATCTTCTGAAATCGTATATGTTTTCTTTTTTTAAATAAAAATGTCTATCATGTGATTGGTGCAACTTTCAAAATACTTTTTATTAAAAATTATTTTAACTTTTTGAGATACAGCTGCTTTGTACCTGTAAACCGAGCAGCTGTATCGTGCGCTAAGACCTGAATCAGTCAGGTCAGCGCACTGACTGATTCAGGGAAAGCGGGTCCTGCATGTCCCTGACGCGCCAGATCCACCTGTAATCGATCACATCTAAGTTATGAACCTGTGATAGATAACAGGTGGATCCTGCAGGTCTCCCTGACACTGAACTCATCAGTCACAGGTTTCAGTGCTACATGCAGCTGCTCTGTATACAGGATACAGAACAGCTGTATCTCAAAAAGAAGAAATAATTTTTAATAGGTCTCTCTTGAAAGTTGCACCAATGACACTGATAGAAGTTTTTATTTAAAAAAAATAAAAAAAATATTTCAAAGGTACACATAGCCTTTAACATTATGCTTTATGGAGGCAGGTATCATAATTGAGGCAAGAAATGTGGTCCTTCAATGCAGTTACGCCAAAATAATGCATGGGAATTTAGGGCAAATGTAAACTACTGTTAACTGTCTTTTGACATGATCAGAAATCTGTAAACATAGGCAGAAAGCGCCACAGCTCCAGTGTTCTGTGACTTCTGAACTCACGTGTTGTGGCTTTGTATGGTACTAAATGTCCTGGCTTGCCTGTAAGCTAGTGAATCAACGGGCGATAACTAGAAAATGTACTGGTAAATTTACAATCCACTGAGCTTTGAAATTCTATAACCCCATAACTTTGTTTGTAGTGATGGATGGTTTTAAATAATTTAAGGGTTATTCCATAAAAAAAAAACTTCAGAATAAAGAACTCATTTTGCCTAGCGTATTCTTACCTTTTTATGGCAAAGCCTGACCTTGTGCGCCTTTCCACTCTCCGACAAATCGGCTTCTGTCATGTAACATCCAACTTGTCCTGCATTCTGAATAATACATATATAATTAGAGCCTGACTTTGACGTCTTCTCCTTGTCACTCGAGCAGGCCATATGTGCTTCTGTCGTGTACTTACTCCTCTCCCGTGCATTATATACAAGACATTTACTGCACTGGACAAGAAGTGCAGCACATGATACAAATAGATGCAGCCTACCTGAGCTGGGTGGAGGTCAGGCCTGTGTCATGTATAACACTTAGAGGATCTGTCACTACTTTATTAATGCCCAATCTCTAACTAATCTGATAGGCACCGTCATGCTGATAATTGTACTGAAAATTGTATCCGAAAATATTTATTATAATAAAGTTATGATCTTTTTCTTAAGATGCAAATGAGGCTATACTAGCCAAAGGGGCGGTAAAGCTGCTCATTCTCTGTGGGGGGTGTTTGTGTTGTCTGTATGACTGTCTAATCAGTATCTTACAGCTTCTCCCCTTCCCTGCACAGCGTGCTCTCCGCTTCCATTGTAAGATCACGATGTGTTTACACTTCTGGCCGCAGCTCCTTCAACACATCGTCTCATCGCTCACCCAGTAAGACGGTCCCTGAAGCTGAGATCACGCTGTGCAGGACAGGGGAGAAGCTGTAAGACGCTGATTGGACGGTGTCACACAGACAACACAAACACCGCCTGAGAGAGAAGCGTTCCTGCCACTTTGGCGGCTAATTTGCATATTTAGAAATAACTTTTAGAATAATGTTTTTGCATACAATTTTTACTGGAATTATCAGAAGGACCGTGCCTATCAAATGAGTTAGGAGATTGGGCATTAATAAAGTAGTGACAGATCCTGTAAACCTGTTCTCTATCACATCTAAGCTCATAACGCGCTGTCACCGAAGCTGTCAGTCCCGCTTCGGGTTTCATTGTACGATAGTTTCTATTTATTTCTTTATTATTTATTTCAATTACTTATATAGCGCCAACATATTACGCAGCGCTGTACAGAGGTCCTCTTCTCTTTTTTTGAAATTTTTTTTTACTGTCCCCATTGGGGCTCACAATCTAAATTCCCTATTGGTATGTTTTTGGGGTGTGGGAGGAAACCGGAGTACCCGGAGGAAACCCACGCAAACACGGGGAGAACATACAGACTCCTTGGTTGGATTTGATCCCAGGACCCCAGCGCTGCAAGGCAAATAGTACTAACCACTGAGCCACCGTGCTATGTATCCAGGATAAATAGAAGCTGTTTATCAAAAAGTAAAACAATATTTAAAAAAAAAAAAAAAAATACAAAGTTGCACTAAACACAGAAATATAGTTTTATTAAAAAAAATAAAATGTCTTTAAAGATTTACATAGCCTTTAATTACATCCCAGATAGGCATCTAAACAGGTACACTAATGAGGGTAGGAGAATCGCCAATGTTCTGGGCAAAACTCTGTTTCACGTTTGCCAAGGAAAGTAATTTAAAGAGCATATTCCCCTAAAATAAACCTAGTTAGACCCCATGCACACGAACGTGCTTTTGCGGCCGCATTTCCCCCGAAAATCCACGGGAGAATTGTGGCCCCATTCATTTCTATGGGCCCATGCACACGACCGTGGTTTCCATGGTCCGTGCATGGCCCAGGAGCCTGGACCGCAGAAAGAACAGACATGTCTTATTACGGCCGTGTTCTGCGGTCCAGGCTCATAGGAAATAATGGATGTGGCCATGTGCACAGCACGCGATTTGCGGGTGACACTCGCCGGCCGGCCCGAAAATCACGGCCGTGCACATGGCTACGGTCGTGTGCATGAGGCCTTATAGTTATAGCTGCGTCTAGGAGAGCTGCCGTTACAACTTGCAGGCTCCTGAATGGCAAATCTACTTAGTTATGGGGTTATGGGTGTATTACGGCGTAAATAGAGACATTAGTCACATCAGCCACGATGACAACCCCTAAGGAGCAGGACATATTGGTGGTCACCCAGCTTTCCCAGAAATGGCTGAGTAGACTTTTTAATAACCCCATGGAGGAGAACAATGCAGGGATTTATATACACTTGTGACTATTTTTATTTAATGTAAATGTGTGATATTTGTTTTGTTTGCGAAATGTCACTTTCTTTCTTTTTCTTTTAGTTGAATGGTATAAAAACAATTTCAACAACTGGAAGAATGCAGAGGATGCATTAGAACCATTTGCTTGTCAAGCATAGCTAAGAAAGTGCAGGGAACTGTGGGAACACGACCGCATGGAAGAAAATATGAAGTGAAATATAATGAAATGACCGCACCGTCCGGAGTGTGCTTATAATGTTACAATATGGATGAAGTGTAGAACGATTACACTGGAATTTATGTCTGTAATGAAATGCCGCACGTGGAATGAAGTTTATGTGCAGGATAAGGTTTAGGGTCCCGGGGAGGTCCGGCATACTTGAATAACGTACTGAAATGTTAGCTGTTTGGAGGCTTTCCTGCTATGGGCAGCTGTATCAGTAGGCACGGGTATGCTGCATTCATTTAGGCCAGCTCTACTGTTTCTGAAGCAGAGCTTTGATTGGTGGAGGAAGTGCTTTATTTAGGCAGCCTCCAGAAACTGAAGTAATGATTGGTCTATCAGAACATCATTTGTAACCCTTTAAAGCGGGAAAGCTTGTGCTCGTATGTGCAGCTGATACTTTGAGCAAAGTGTGTGTTGTATTTCTTAGAAATAACACGGACTAGTTATGACTATTATGCAGAATCCCATTGACCTCCGGGACCCTATGGCCGTCTGCACCCCGACCAATTCCTGTGCTTGTGCAATAAAAGAATGTGCCTGCGTTATGTGATGATGTAATGTATGTTTTACTCCGCAGGAAATGAAACCATGTAAGCCCCTTTACGATCAAGCCTGTTTGGGCCTTCATCGCCAAACCATTTTTATTTTATTTTTTCATTTTTCCATCCTCACATTCCAAGAGCCGTAACTTTTTCATTTTTCTGTCGCCGAAGCTGTATAACGGCTTGTTTTTTTTCAATGGCACCATTTTCAAGTACATATAATTTATTGATTTCGCTTTCATAAATATTTTTTTTGTAGTTCTGAATTATTTTGTAGTTTTTGCTGTTTGGTTTTTTTTTTTGCGCTGTTTACTGTGCAGTAAACATGACATTAACTTTATCCTTAAGGTCGGTATCGATGCTGCAATATATGTATAGTCTTTTTTTAAATTTTAGTGCTTTTGCACTATAAAACGTTTTATGGAAAAAGTCTTTGTGTCGCCACAATGCGAGAATCCATCGATGTAGCTGTACGAGGATTGTTGTTGTTGTTTTTTTTGTGGGGTGACTTCAAGTTTTTATTGGTACATATCATTTATTTATTAGCTTTTATTATTTTTGAGGGGGAAATACAAATGAAAAATTAATTTCGCCATTGTTTTTTGCTTACTCCAGTATAACTAATAAGTTAGGTTTGTTTTACGGGTTGTTATGATTGCAGCGGTATCTGATATGTAGGAGTTTTTTTGTTTGATTTTTTTTATAATGACCCATTTTTTTATTTTTTACCCCATATAATTTGTTTTCATTACATTTTTTGGGGTGTACTTTTTAATTTTTATTAAATACCATTTTACATTTTTTTTGTTTTACTAGGGGTCTTGAAGCAGCGATTCTTTGATCGCAGATATATTGCTTTGGAATACTCTCCGTGTAAAACAACCTATTAGGCCATGCCAGTCAGGCCAGTTACTGATGGCAAACTCGGGGGCCTTTGTTAGTATATATCCATCCCGATACAGGAACGTGACGGATATATCTGTCGCTTAACGTTAAAGGGTTAAACTTACAAACGTTGTGAATAATATGAAAGGGAGTATTTATAATGATATAGAATTTGCACCTTATTAATTGTGAGATCTATCCATGTTGAATGTTATTTTTTGCCTGTTGGTTGTCCTTTACATCACACAAAGTTTGTTGTAGTGAGTAATTCATGAAGGGGGAGAGACGTTTTCTGCTGCAGGTCCAGTTTGTGATTGGAAACCTGTAGTTACATGTAATAACATATAGCAAAGAGAGAAGCTCGTTTCCAATGTGCATAGAAGTCCGATCTGAACAAAAAAAGGTTAATAAGAGATTCTCTTCATTTTATATTGTAAAATAATTTTTTATTCAGTGCCTAGTAAATGAAATATTTTATAAATGAATAATAAATATGGCTTTATACAAGTTTATTTCTGTCTTCTTATCCAGGAGTGTCCTGTTGTCAGCTATTACGAGCCTCCATGTTCAGTCCATATTGTTAGAAAGTATCTGAATCCTACATTGTCCTGCTGGAAGCAGCTTGAAAATCGTCTCTATTTTGGCATAGTTTGTTGCCTAGAAGTCAAAAAGTTGGAGTGAGATTCTACACGTTTATCAATGTGTTGCATCTGTTGGTTGACCGCGCCCCACAATTGTGGCGCTATGACCACGGCTGTGTGCCATCCATTCCCATCGGACATACTGTAAAAAAAAAACAAGGTCTCCTCAGCATGCTGCGGCTCATACAGGGTACTGACGCAGAACAGCATCTGGGCCTTAAATGCAACACAGCACTCAATGTTATCAGTGCTTCGTCACATACAACGTCCTGATGCTGCCCGGTGTAAGAACCCCGTTTTTCATCGAGGTTTTTCACAATAAATGATGTTGCAAAGAGGAATCTTTGCTTCGCATGATCTGTGACCCACATGATTTGCAATGTGAAAAACGTCACGTAAAAAAAACGCTGGTGGTAAAACACACTACTAGAAAAAAAAAAAAACTTTTTTACATACAACTTTTTTTTTATTTGCGTTTTTTATGCCCAAAAAATGGCACACACAGTTTTTTTTTGGGGGGGAGAACTGGTACATGCATTTTTATGGCGATTTTTGGAGGCATTTTTTTAGTGTGTTTTGCTACCTGCATTTATTTTAGGTGGTGTTTCCACAGATTCCTCTTTGCAACACACGCTTTTTTTGTGTAGACACCATAAAAAAAAAAGCACCACAAATAGATAATTGCGGTTTTTCTAAGAGAAGAAATAAGTTATGGAGGTCTATTGGACAAAAACGCCACTAAATTATTCCAAAAACATCAAAGCCAGGCTTGCAATGATTCTGGAAATACATCCTTGACCCAAAAACTGCAATTTAAAATTACCAAAAAAATTATCTAAAAAAAACCACGATGTTTGTGTTATATCTAGTCCAGAGTCAGCGCTGCCGTCTACCAGGACATTTTCGAGCACTTCATGCTTCCCTCTGCTGACAAGCTTTATGGAGATGCTGATTTCGTTATCCAGCAGGACTTGGCACCTGCCCACACTGCCAAAACTACCAATACCTGGTTTAATAACCACAGTATCACTGCGCTTGATTGGCCAGCAAACCCGCCTGACCTAAACCCCATAGAGAATCTATAGGGTATTGTCAAGAGGAAGATGAGAGACACCAGACCCAACAATGCAGACGAGCTGAAGGCCGCTATCAAAGCAACCTGGGCTTCCATAACACCTCAGCAGTGCCACAGGCTGATCGCCTCCATGCCACGCCGCATTGATGCAGTAATTCATGCAAAAGGAGCCCTGACTAAGTATTTTGGACATACTTTTCAGTAGGCCAACATTTCGGTATTAAAAATCATTTTTGAAATTGGGCTTGTATAATATACTAATTATCTGAGACTCTAAATTTTGGGTTTTCATTAACTGTTGGCTATGCTGGAAATAGATCATTCTGTGTGTAATGAATCTATAGAATATATGAGTTTCACTTTTTGAATTGATTGATATTCTAATTCATTGAGAAGGACTAATATATACAGCACCAGAACCAAGCTTAGTACATATAAACAGCCCCAGAACAAAGCTCATGCATGTATACAGCACCAGAACCAAGCTCCGTACGTAAATACAGCACTAGAACCATGCTCCTACATATATATACAGTACCAGACCCAAGCTCAGTTCATATATACAGTACCAGAACAAAGCTTAGAACATAGAAACTGCACCAAAACCAAGCTCATACATATATACAGCCCCAGAACCAAGCTGAGTACATGTATACAGCCCCAGAACCAAGCTGAGTACATGTATACAGAACCAAGCTGAGTACATGTATACAGAACCAAGCTGAGTACATGTATACAGCCCCAGAACCAAGCTGAGTACATGTATACAGCCCCAGAACCAACCTGAGTACATGTATACAGCCCCAGAACCAACCTGAGTACATGTATACAGCCCCAGAACCAAGCTGAGTACATGTATACAGCCCCAGAACCAAGCTGAGTACATGTATACAGCCCCAGAACCAAGCTGAGTACATGTATACAGCCCCAGAACCAAGCTGAGTACATGTATACAGCCCCAGAACCAAGCTGAGTACATGTATACAGCCCCAGAACCAAGCTGAGTACATGTATACAGCCCCAGAACCAAGCTGAGTACATGTATACAGCCCCAGAACCAAGCTGAGTACATGTATACAGCCCCAAGCTGAGTACATGTATACAGCCCCAAGCTGAGTACATGTATACAGCCCCAAGCTGAGTACATGTATACAGCCCCAAGCTGAGTACATGTATACAGCCCCAAGCTGAGTACATGTATACAGCCCCAAGCTGAGTACATGTATACAGCCCCAAGCTGAGTACATGTATACAGCCCCAAGCTGAGTACATGTATACAGCCCCAAGCTGAGTACATGTATACAGCCCCAAGCTGAGTACATGTATACAGCCCCAAGCTGAGTACATGTATACAGCCCCAAGCTGAGTACATGTATACAGCCCCAAGCTGAGTACATGTATACAGCCCCAAGCTGAGTACATGTATACAGCCCCAAGCTGAGTACATGTATACAGCCCCAAGCTGAGTACATGTATACAGCCCCAAGCTGAGTACATGTATACAGCCCCAAGCTGAGTACATGTATACAGCCCCAAGCTGAGTACATGTATACAGCCCCAAGCTGAGTACATGTATACAGCCCCAAGCTGAGTACATGTATACAGCCCCAAGCTGAGTACATGTATACAGCCCCAAGCTGAGTACATGTATACAGCCCCAAGCTGAGTACATGTATACAGCCCCAAGCTGAGTACATGTATACAGCCCCAAGCTGAGTACATGTATACAGCCCCAAGCTGAGTACATGTATACAGCCCCAAGCTGAGTACATGTATACAGCCCCAAGCTGAGTACATGTATACAGCCCCAAGCTGAGTACATGTATACAGCCCCAAGCTGAGTACATGTATACAGCCCCAAGCTGAGTACATGTATACAGCCCCAAGCTGAGTACATGTATACAGCCCCAAGCTGAGTACATGTATACAGCCCCAAGCTGAGTACATGTATACAGCCCCAAGCTGAGTACATGTATACAGCCCCAAGCTGAGTACATGTATACAGCCCCAAGCTGAGTACATGTATACAGCCCCAAGCTGAGTACATGTATACAGCCCCAAGCTGAGTACATGTATACAGCCCCAAGCTGAGTACATGTATACAGCCCCAAGCTGAGTACATGTATACAGCCCCAAGCTGAGTACATGTATACAGCCCCAAGCTGAGTACATGTATACAGCCCCAAGCTGAGTACATGTATACAGCCCCAAGCTGAGTACATGTATACAGCCCCAAGCTGAGTACATGTATACAGCCCCAAGCTGAGTACATGTATACAGCCCCAAGCTGAGTACATGTATACAGCCCCAAGCTGAGTACATGTATACAGCCCCAAGCTGAGTACATGTATACAGCCCCAGAACCAAGCTGAGTACATGTATACAGCCCCAGAACCAAGCTGAGTACATGTATACAGCCCCAGAACCAAGCTGAGTACATGTATATAGCCCCAGAACCAAGCTGAGTACATGTATACAGCCCCAGAACCAAGCTCAGTACATGTATACAGCCCCAGAACCAAGCTCAGTACATGTATACAGCCCCAGAACAAAGCTCAGTACATGTATACAGCCCCAGAACAAAGCTCAGTACATGTATACAGCCCCAGAACAAAGCTCAGTACATAAATACAGCACCAGAACAAAGCTCAGTACATAAATACAGCACCAGAACAAAGCTCAGTACATATATACAGCACCAGAACAAAGCCGATTACATATATAGAGCACCATCCCAAAGATGGGAGCTGCACTGTAAAAAAGGCTTGTAGGGTGGGTGCTAGCCTCAAGGGATTTGACTATCCGTTTAAACATCCACAACTCCAATGAGTTGAGGCTGCACCCCAAATGAATTCAAAACTGATTTAATGTGTACCTATACTTTCAAAAAGCTTTTGACATGTCAAAAGTTTTAAACGGTGGGGTTCTGAGCACAGACACCCTGACCGATCGCTACAACGAAGCTGCTGAAGCGCACAGGTGAGCGCTGTGCCCGCTTATTTTCTGCTCGGCTTTCTTTGGAAAGCCGAGCGAGGGATGTATGGGCTCAATAGAAAGTCTGAGTCATACACTGCTCGCTCTGCTTTCCAAGGAAAGCCGAGTAGAAACTAAGCGACCTAGCACTCACATGAGCGCCGCTTCATTTTAGCGATCGGTGGGAGTCTGTGCCTGGACCCCCACCGATCAAGATTTCTGACATAAATACAAAATCCAGCACTAAGGCTCCATGTACACGACCGTAAAAAAACCTCTGTTATTGCGGTCTGCAAAAACGGACCCATTCACTTCCATTGAACTCGGACACCTTTCCGTATCACTACGGATGAGTGTCCGTTCCGCAAATTATGGAGCATGTCCGTAATTGCGGCACGGACTCTACCATAGAAGTCTATGATGGAAGCCAAAATTGCGGATGGCAACGGAGGTGCGTCCGCAAATACGGATAGCCATCCGCAAATACAGAAGTGTTGCTAAGCGACACAAAGGGGATTTCCCATCAACCAGGCGTCCTTTTTTTTTTTTGCGGATGTAATACGGATGCACTACGGACCGTATGTGCGGATACCATTCAGCAGAAATGGGTACGTTGCTGATGACTATAAAGCAATACGGAACCGTATTTACGGTCAGTATTTGCGGATACGGTCGTGTGCATGGGGCCTAATGCAGATATCATTTGCAAAGTCAGGTACAATTTGTAGTGTGAAACCACAGCTTCTAGTATAACCTAAATAATGGTAAGGATATGCTGGGTGTTGCTGTTTCACAAAATGAATGATACCACACATCATCTCGCTTCAGGCCATACAGTATTAATGACTACATCTGATCAGTCAGAAGAAGAATAAACATTTAGGCCTTATTTACGCGAGCGTATTTCACGTCCGTGATACGCCCGCGTGAAAATCACGCACGTCGCACGGACCTATGCAAGTCAATGGGGCCATTCAGACATTCCGTTTTTTTCACGCAGCGTGTTCGCTGCGTGAAACTCACTGCATGCCCCATACTTGAGCGTTTTTAGCGCATCACGCACCCATTGAAGTCAATAGGTGCATGAAACTCACGGACAGCATGCGGACGCACATCCGTGTGCTGTGCGTTATTCGCGCAATAGTTGCTCAAGAAATGATGGGAAAAAGAAAACCACCGCCTTCATTTCATTTTGTAAATGTCACATGGATCTGCAACGTGCGCAAAACGTGTTTTTTACGCGCGCAAAATGCACACGTTCGTGTAAATAAGGCATTACATTCAGAGACTCACAGGTGACGTCTTCTCAGACTGTCGTCATTCCTTCTCCATCCGATTCAGACCTCCGTGACAATTTCTCCTGGCCATGATCCATCTCTGCAGGGTTTGCCGCCTAAATGTCTTTGACTCTTTTTCAGCGTGTGCCCCTGCGGAAAGTGCCGCACACCTCGCCACTTCGGAAAGTGCCACACACAGTGCTCCTTGTGGATAGTGTCCACGGCACAACAAGCATACTCACCTGTCCCATTTCCAGCACTGTGCTCTAGCGATGTCATCACCCCGCTTGCATCACAAGAAAAGTGCCAAATGACGGTCAGCCAATTGTATGAGTCAGCAGAGACTGCCTGGAGCTCCAATGATATTCTTGCACTGCCTGTAAACTAGTGCCTCGTGCACATGGCCAAATAACAGCTTTGTTAAACCTCTGAGCTGCCATAGAAATGAATGGGGCCCTCATACAGAGGTAACGAATCCAACAGAAAAAAAATGTGACGCATTTCATATTATGGAAGTATTCTCCTGTAAAAGCATGTTCTTTTTGTTACGTTTGGTCTATAGATTTTCCCCAGTGGCTATAATGAGGAAAAATGCAGCACTGAAACCCACATGTAAAAGCTGCGATTGCAATTTTTGTATGTGGTACCTTAATGTGATATTCTTTTTCCCCATAAGGGTATGTGCACACGTAGTGACCAAAAACATCTGAAAATACAGAGCTGTTTTCAAGGGAAAACAGCCCCTGATTTTCAGACGTTTTTTTGAGCAACTCGCGTTTTTCGCGCCGTTTTCGCAGCGTTTTTTACGTCCTGCACTTCTTTTGACGAGGCTGTATTTTTACGCGTCGTCGTTTGACAGCTGTCAAACGACGACGCACAATGACAGGTCGTCTGCACAGTACGTCGGCAAACCCATTCAAATGAATGGGCAGATGTTTGCCGACGTATTGGAGCCCTATTTTCAGACGTAAAACGAGGCATAATACGCCTCGTTTACGTCTGAATATAGGTCGTGTGAACCCAGCCTAAAGCATTTCTCTGATCATTTCCTTGGACTGTTCAATGTACTAACGTGGTTTATGTAATGGTTTTCAATCTGGTTAGCCATATCTCAAGGCGTCTTAAAATAATTGTAAGAAACTATGAGCGCATGAGTTCCTTTTTGTTTACATTGAGGGAACTTAAAGGGATATTCCTAACATAAGACATTTATGCATATCGAAAATTAAGAAGGTAGGCAGCATTCAAAAAGTTGGGACCCGCATCTATCTGACACTTTATGACATATCCTGTGGATATGCCAAAAACGTCCCTCGTTGGAAAACCCCCTTTAAGGCTTTATTCAGACGAACGGGAAAAACGTCCGTGCAACGCGCGTGATTTTCATGCGCGTTGCACGTACTTATATTAGTCTATGGGGCCGGGACATGTCCAGGATTTTTACTCGGCGTGAGTCCGCTGAAAAAAAGTCACGACATGTCCGTTCTTTGGGCGTTTTTCGCGCATCACGCACCCATTGAAGTCAATGGGTGCGTGAAAACCACGCATGTCGCACGGAAGCACTTCCGTGCGAACAGCGTGATTCGCGCAACAGCTGTCAAACATCTAAACGGAGTGTCATAATGATGGCGGCTGCGCGAAAAGCACGCAGCCACGCATCATATGCTGAGGCCACACGGAGCTGTTAAGTGCCTTTTGCACAGGCAAAACTCGTGTGAATCCAGCCTAACAAAAACAAACTGTTGATTTGCGGTACAACCTCAGCTGCCTAGTGGTTGCTACAGGTGTCCACACCCTAAGGCTGGATTCACACGAGCATGTTCGGTCCGTAAAGGACGGAACGTATTTCGGCCGCAAGTCCCGGACCGAACGCACTGCAGGGAGCCGGGCTCCTAGCATCATAATTCTGTACGACGCTAGGAGTCCCTGCCTCTAAGTGGGACTACTGTCCCGTACTGAAAACATGATTACAGTACGGGACAGTTGTCCTGCAGCGAGGCAGGGACTCCCAGCGTCGTACATAACTATGATGCTAGGAGCCCGGCTTCCTGCAGTGTGTTTGGTCCGGGACTTGCGGCCGAAATACGTTCCATCTTTTACGGAGCGAACATGCTCGTGTGAATCCAGCCTAATACAGCCACTACCAAAAGACAGTCACTCTTCAGATGTTTACAGGGTCTTGACACAACAGGGTTTAAGTAATAGATGTAGGGTTCACACTTCCTAATATGTACTGCGTTACAATTCAGTCCCCTCTGTGAGGATTGTTTAGGTACCACTCGCCCATATTGGTGGTCTCTATAGATATAATTGCTATGAAGCCCCCTGCACCCGGTGCATAATTTCCGTCCACATATGCGAGCGGAAAATCCAGTAGAAGACTGTTGCAGGCAAGTGGATAAGATTTAAAAAAAAAATCTCATCCACATGCTGCTGAACATTTTCCGCACGGAAATCAGAGCATGCTGCGCATTATCAAATCGACAGCGTGCTCATTCTGTTCTGGATGTTCATTGCGGATTCTACCGTTTTCAATGCTGAAGGGGTGAGATCTGCAATAAAAAACTGCACGTAACACAGCAATTTTGCTACACGAGATGAACGGGTATGTATGAGCAGAGCAACGTTCCACTATGCTAAAGGCCACTATGCGCTGGGGCGGTGATGCTGCATCGACTTCAGTACTTTACCTTGAGAGGGTGCAAGTTATACCAAGTCATTTGAATCCCATTTTCTGTGACTTGTTCACATCACATGCAGTTTTTACCACAGTTTTGCGAAGATCAAGATAATTATTACTTCTATGGAAAACGGCAAAAAAAAAAGTCATTGCTGCTTATACTAATGTTAACCTAGAAAGGGCGCATTAAAGTGTGTGTGTGCGTGCGTGCGTTCATGCTCATGCAAAATCACGTTTGCTGTTTTTGAGACAGCAAAATTGCCAGAACCCTTAGGGTATGTTCACACGGCCAAATTTCAGACGTATACGAGGCGTATTATGCCTCGTTTTACGTCTGAAAATACGGCTCCAATACGTCGGCAAACATCTGCCCATTCATTTGAATGGGTTTGCCGACGTACTGTGCAGACGACCTGTTATTTACGCGTCGTCGTTTGACAGCTGTCAAACGACGACTCGTAAAAATACAGCCTCGTCAAAAGAAGTGCAGGACACTTCTTTGGACGTTTTTGGAGCTGTTTTCTCATAGACTCCAATGAAAACAGCTCCAAAAACGGACGTAAAAAACGCTGCGAAAACGGCGCGAAAAACGCCGCGAAAAATGCGAGTTGGTAAAAAAACGTCTGAAAAGCAGGGTCTGTTTTCCCTTGAAACCAGCTCTGGATTTTCAGACGTTTTTGTTGACTACGTGTGAACATACCCTTAGGGTATGTTCACACGGCCAAATTTCAGACGTATACGAGGCGTATTTTGCCTCGTTTTACGTCTGGAAATACGTCTCAAATACGTCGTCAAACATCTGCCCATTACTTTCTATGGGTATAACGCTGTATTGTCCACACGACGCGTAATTTTACGCGTCGTACGGCAATTACGACGCGTAAAATTACGCCTCGTAAAAAGAAGTGCAGGACACTTCTTTGGACGTTTTTGGAGCTGTTTTCTCATAGACTCCAATGAAAACAGCTCCAAAAACGGACGTAAAAAACGCCGCGAAAAACGCCGCGAAAAATGCGAGTTGGTCAAAAAATGTCTGAAAAGCAGGGTCTGTTTTCCCTTGAAACCAGCTCTGGATTTTCAGACGTTTTTGTTGACTACGTGTGAACATACCCTTAGGGTATGTTCACACGGCCAAATTTCAGACGTATACGAGGCGTATTTTGCCTCGTTTTACGTCTGGAAATACGTCTCAAATACGTCGTCAAACATCTGCCCATTACTTTCTATGGGTATAACGCTGTATTGTCCACACGACGCGTAATTTTACGGGTCGTACGGCAATTACGACGCGTAAAATTACGCCTCGTAAAAAGAAGTGCAGGACACTTCTTTGGACGTTTTTGGAGCTGTTTTCTCATAGACTCCAATGAAAACAGCTCCAAAAACGGACGTAAAAAACGCCGCGAAAACGGCGCGAAAAACGCCGCGAAAAATGCGAGTTGGTCAAAAAACGTCTGAAAAGCAGGGTCTGTTTTCCCTTGAAAACAGCTCTGGATTTTCAGACGTTTTTGTTGACTACGTGTGCACATACCCTTAAACTATGTTCACACGCTCAACAAAAACAGGCTGAAAATACGGAGCTGTTTTCAAGAGAAAACAGCCTCTGATTTTCAGTCGTTTTTTTAAGCAACTTGCACTTTTTGCAGCGTTTTTTTGGAGCAATAAAAAACGGCTCAAGAAGTGACATGCACTTCTTTTTACGAGGCGTGGGAACAGAACGCCGTTTTTCACATTGAAACCAATGGGCAGATGTTTGGAGTCGTTCAGCCCCCGCATTTTTAGCCGTTTTTCGGGCCGTTTACGGACCGAAAAACGGCTGAAATTAAGTCGTGTGAACATACCCTTAGGGTATGTTCACACAGCTTATTTACGGACGTAATTCGGGCGTTTTACGCCTCGATTTACGTCCGAAAATGCGCCTCGATAGCCTTGCCAAACATCTGCCCATTCATTAGAATGGGTCTTACGATGTTCTGTGCACACGGTCATTTTTTTTACGCCCGCTGTCAAAAAACGGGGCGTAAAAAAGACGCCCGCGTCAAAGAAGTGCCTGTCACTTCTTCAGACGTAAATGGAGCCGTTTTCCATGGACTCCATGGAAAACCAGCTCCATTTAACGTCCGTAATGGACGCAGCAAAAAGCGCCTCAACATGCCATTACGGCTGAAATTACGTAGCTGTTTTCTCCTGAAAACAGCCCCGTAATTTCAGCCGTTACGGACGCTGCCGTGTGAACATACCCTTAGTATAACAAAAGTTGCGAAACGGTACTGGGAGTCTTAAGGCACTGTTCACACTGAATTATTTGCTGCTGCTTTTTCCACGGAAACCCCAGCAAAAAACTGCTGAAATTGCCTCCCATTGATTTCAATGGGAGGAGGAGGCATTTTTTTCTCCGCGAGCGGAAAAAACGCTCACGGGGAGAAGAAGCAACATGCCCTATCTAGAGGCGTTTTCCACCTCAAAAACCCCATTGAAATAAATGGGAAACAGAAAAAAACTCTGCGAACAGCCGCTGGTTTTTTTACACGTTTTTTTTACGCATTTTATGGCAAAAAACACTTGTTATTTTTTACTTTGCCTATTGAAGAAAGAGGTAAAAAACATGGCAAGAAACGGCTGTGGTGCAAAATACTTAAAAAAAATCGGGGCTGATTTTTTCCAGGCAGAATTTTCTGCCTGCAAAAAACTGTGTGTGAACAATTATGAAAATGTTTACATACACAGGCAGTTGGAGTGACTTGTGCCAAATTTATTATCAGGGTATGTGCACACACAAAATAAAAAACGTCTGAAAATACGGAGCTGTTTTCAAGGGAAAACAGCTCCTGATATTCAGACGTTTTTTAAGCCACTCGCGTTTTTCACTGCGTTTTTTACGGACGTTTTTGGAGCTGTTTTTCTATAGAGTAGAGTCTATGAAAAACGGCTCCAAAAACGGCTGAAGAAGTGATATGCACTTCTTTTTCGCTGGTGTATTTTTACGCGGCCGTTTTTCAAAATGGGCGCGTAAAAAACGGCCCGTCGGAACAGAACGCCGGTTTTCCTGTTAAAATCAATGGGCAGATGTTTGCAGGCATTCTGTTTCCGATTTTTCTGCCGTTTTTCAGGACGTTTACAGCGCGAAAAACGGCTGAAAACAGTGCGTGTGCACATACTGTCAGGTACACGCCTTTTAATAATTTACCATATTTTCCACAGCATATGCAATAAATCTACGATCACAGCAGTTTCCACATTTGATTTCCGCACCTAGATCTCTAGAGTCGACTACGCTATTGCTTCCGGCAAAACGACGGGTCCGGTGCACAACAGAAACAAACGGAAACCACGGGCACCGGATCCGTCACCATTGAAATCAATGGTGATGGAAACGGAAACCTCTGTGTCTGTTCACGGTCCCGTTCTGACGGAAAGCTCTGATGGAACGTCAGAACGGGCCCCCAACGCAGATGTGAATGAAGCCTTAAAACAACGAACCCTGCAGAATAACTGAAAAGCGCATGTTTTCAACCGCAGACGCCAAACCTCGAAGAAAATATCAGATCACTATGTTCCATTTAAGGCTCTGTTCACATCTGCGTCGGACGCTCCGTTAGGGGCCTCCATCGCAGATCCGGCAGGATTTACCGGAAACTGGAGCACTTTGCGTTATTGCATCCAGTGAAATCACGGACACCCCGACGGAAGCTATTAAAGTGAATAGGTTCCGGCGGTGTGCGTTGTATAATGGAGCCGTTGGTTGTTATTCCCTTGTTCTGCTCCTCTGACGGAGCAGAACAACGGAATAGCGCAATGCAGGTGTGAACAAAGCTTAAATTATACACTGTTTTTAGACCCATCTGAGTATGGAATAATTGAACTAAATGGGGATTTGCAGTAAACTACACTAGACTCCTCACAGTGTGATGTGCTCAATTAGAAGTGTAAACTCCATTACAGAGTATAAAAACAGGGACAGTTCAGTCAGATATACAATGTTTGCCTGATTCCAGCACCACACAGTTTATCCAGTGCGGCAGAGTAGCTCTATTGTACGGCCGCATAACTACTCTGCGCCTGCGCAGCTGGACGCTCAGCTTTCTACCAGCTGTTTACTCAATATAGTAATATTGCACTGGAGTCCTGTGAAAGGGAATATAAAGACGGCTCAATGCAAAATGCAAGGGTGCAGGGCAGGGTGCAGAGGTGCAGCACACAGAATCATATACTGAGATTCCTCACATGTAGGAGGTGCCGAAATAGCTCAGTTGGGAGAGCGTTAGACTGAAGATCTAAAGGTCCCTGGTTCGATCCCGGGTTTCGGCAGCAGGGGTTAATTTTTTTTGGACGTAATAAATACATTTCTCTTCGTTGCGTGAGTTGTTTCTGCGCTTTGATTTTTCCATGACACCATAGTTAATACATTGTAAAAGTTTTTCTCTCAGTTATTGGGGAAATTATCAATGTATTTACACCAGTTTTGTGGCATAAATACATTGAAACCTATGACTCTCAGTACATACGCCATATTTATAAAGCACTGCGCCACATTTCTCACACATCTAAACTGGTCGGTAAAGAGAGGCAGAACGCAATGCCGGGTCTGACCAAACGCTGTTTAAACCCAGCGCCATATTCATCAACAAGGTGATCATGGTGCACTGTTTAGATGGTGCACTGGTATTAACCTGAACGCCATAGTTTGTGCCTTAAGGAAGCATCGATTTTTTATTTTTTCACCGTGCACTATAAATGACATGGAACTTTATTATGCAGGTCATATGTTAATTTACGAAAAAGTCAGCAAAAATTGGTGTTTTTTTCTGCTGACCACTACAGCAGAAAAAAACACTGTCCAGGATTTTTCTTCATTCTTCGGAACTTTGCACTGCGCAGGCGCTAAAATGTACATGCGCAGTGCAAAAGGAAGAATAGTCCACGGCCGGGCATATTTTCAGATTCCGCTTGACTTCTGCGGAGTCGGAAAATATGCAGGCCGCTGCTAAGTGAGGTCGGTGACAGCTAGTGAGTGGACCAATCCTGTCACCTGACCTCACGTCAGCGTCATGAGGTCAGGTGACTGGACTGCTCCACTCCTGGTCCATCACTGACCCCAGTCAGAAGTGGAACTCCGCCGCTGCGCCACTATGGTGAGTCACGTCAGGCAGAGCGGAGAGTGGTAGCAGTACCGCTCTCTTTGCAGTGTGGCACTAAGAGTGCAGACACGTTATCCCTCCTGGGGTGACGTTTCATCCCATGTGACTGCCGCTACAGCCTGTGACTGGCTGCAGCGGTCATATGGGATGAAACGTCATCCCAGGAGACCGGCCCGAAGGAAGAAACATAGACTTCTGGGTAAGTATAAGTATTTTTTTTTTCTGAATTGCGTTTTTTGCAGGGCAATCGCTTTGACTCTGCCGCAAAAAATACAACTGCTATTTGTTGTGGGTTTTACCTTACCATTGAATTCAATGGGGAAAACCCACAACAAATAAGCATAGTTTACACAAATACAATTGACATGCTGCGGATTAAAATTCTGCACCACATGTCAATTTCTGAGCGTTTCTTTTCCGCTCATAATTTACGCAGCATGTGGATGAGAATTGTTCTATCTAATCCACTTTAATGCCACTGTATTATGCTGCAGATTTGGCGCAACAAATTCCGTTGCGGAAAATCTTCAGTATTTTCGCTACATGTGAACTGACCGTTAGGGTAGGGACACACAGCGTAAACACTGCAGATTTTCCGCAACAGATTTTATTGAGGAAAATCCACAGCGTAGTACAGTAGCAGTAGAGTGGATGAGATTTTAATTAAATCGTCCAGCTGTGCGTTTTTTTAAATCCGCAGCATGAAAATTTATGCTGTTTAATCGCTGCTCTTCTGTTGTGGGTTTTCCCTATTGAATTCAATAGAGAGGTAAAACTCTCAACAAGAAAGCAAATGTTGTGATTTTGGCAGCAGCCAAAATCGCAATTCATAAAAAAAAGCTTTTTTTTTAACCCCTTCCTGACATCCGCCGTATATATACGACGCACGCTGGGTGGGGGAATATGGAGCGGGCTCACGGGCTGAGACCGCTCCATAGAGCGAGTGTGTCGGCTGTGTGTTACAGCTGACACTTCCGGGTTACGAGCGGGATCCCATTCTACTTCCGGGTAACGAGCGGGATCCTATTCGAGCGCGATCCCGCTTGTTTAACCCGTTAAATGCCGCTTTCAATTGCGATCGCTGCATTTAAATAACTAAAAACAGGGGGTCGACCCCCTGTAACGTCCCAACGGCCCCCCCGCGGCGAGATCGGGGGGAGCCGTTGGTTGGCACGGCTGCCTGGGGGCCTGGCGAAGTCCCCCAGGTCCGCCATCTTTGTACTCCGGCAGGGCTTCATAAGAGACTGTCAGAATCGCGATATACTGCAATACATTTGTTTCGCAGTATATTGTGCAAGCGATCTAACGATCGTTGGTTAAAGTCCCCTAGGGGGACAAGTAAAAAAAAATAAAAAAACAGTAGAGTAAAGTGTTTTTTTAACAAATAAAAAAAAATAAAAAATAATTAAAAGCTCAAAAAAAAACCTTTTCCCATTTTCCCTCAAGCACAATGTAAAAAAAATCAAAAGCTAACATAACTGATATTGACACGTCCGTAAAAGATTGAACTATTACAATATATCATTAATTAGTCTGCACGGTGAACGCCGTAAAAAATAAAAAACATCAGAATTGCTGTTTTTTGGTCCCTTCTCCAACAAAAAATGAAATAAGAAGTGATAAGTCTCATGTACCCCAAAATGGTACCAATATAAACTGCAGCTCGCCCCGCAAAATATAAGCCCTCACACGGCTAAATCGACAGAAAAATAAAAACGTTATGGCTCTCAGAATGTGGCAACAAAACTTTAATTTTATTTTTAACAATCAGTTTTTTCCCTGTAAAAGTAGTAAAACATAAAGAAAACTATATCAATTTGCTATCGCTGTAATCGTATTGACACACAGAATATAGATAACATGCCGTTTTTAAAATACGGTGAACGCCGTAAAAACAAACCACCCAAAAGGTTGAGGAATTGCTGTTTTTTTCCTATTCCACCCCACATATGTTTTTTCTCGTTTCCCACTACATTATATGGTAAAATAAAATGGTGCTGTGAAAATCTACAACTCGTCTTGCAAAAGACAAGCCCTCATACGGCAATATTGATGGAAAAATAAAAGAGTTATGGCTTTTGGAAGGTGGGGAGGAAAAAACAAAAGTGAAAATCCGAAAAATGGCTGCGGCGGGAAGGGGTTAAAAATAATAAAAAAGTTAATATTTACCCCCAGTAGTTGTCATAGCAACACGATCCCCTGTTCTGAGCACAGCCCGGCCTCCTGTAATGACGTTTCATCCCATTCGACTGCTGCGGTGGTCACATGGACAGCAGCGTCATCTTAGGAGGCTAGGATGTACCCAGAGCAGGGAGGCGTTTTGCAACAGAGAACAGGGTAAGTTTGACCTTTTTTTTTATAGCAGTATTTCCGCAGACATTCCGCCCAAAAAACTGTACCACAATTTAGTGTGTTTTTTAGAAAAATGGCCATGAAAAACTAATCAGTTTTTCATGGCCGTTTTGCATCAGTGTGTCACCAAATTTTCATCCATTTCCAGTCCATCTGTCAGTCTTTAATGGCCGTTTGTCATCCGTTTTCCATAGCCGTTAAAAAAAATAAAAATGGATTTCATTTGTCAGGGTTTTTTTTTTTCCAACCCCTTGAAACTACCACAGTGCTCATGTATATAGTGCCGCAATATCCATACAGATAGTGCCACAGTGGCTAATGTAGATAATGCCAAATGCTCACTGTAGATAGTGCCAGTGCCCACATTGATAGTGCCCACTGTAGATAGTGCCACAGTGAAGTGCCATAGTTCCCACATATAAAGTGCCAGGCCAGTGCCCACATGGTGGCACAGTGCCCACTATAGATAGTGCCACAGTGCTCATATAGTACCACAGTGCCCACATAGAAAGTGACATAGTGCCCACATACAAAGTGCCAGTACCCACATAGTGCCACAGTGATCATTGTAGATAGTACCACAGTGCCCACTTAGTACCACAGTGCCCACATATAAAGTGATAGTGCCCACATTCAAAGTGCCAGAGCCCACATAGTGCCACAGTGCCAATTGTGGATAGTGCCACAGTGCCCATTGTGGATAGTGCCACAGTGCCCTCTTAGTACTACAGTGCCCACATATAAAGTGAATAGTGCCCACATACAAAGTGCCAGAGCCCACATAGTGCCACAGTGCCAATGTAGATTGTGCCAGTGTCCCCTGTAGATAGTGCCACACCTCCCATATAGTGCCACAGTGCCCATATATGTAGCGCCATTCCCCTGTAGATATCGCCACTGTAACTCCCTGTAGGAGCGGAATCCCTCTGGCCGGGGATTCCACTCATAGACGGAGCACCTGACGTCTCTGTCCATATATGGACAATACGTCGTCGCCAGCCCTCTGGCAGGGGATTTCGCTCCAGTAGTAACCCCTTCACGTCTCTGTCCATATATGGATAATGACGCCAGGGGCTTCTCCAGGAAAGGAATCAGCGGCCAATGCAGGGTCTGGCCGCCGGGGATTCCGCTCCTGCAGGGAGCTACAGTGGCGCTCTTTTCAGAGGGGGGTGGTTGCTATCTACAGGCAGGGGGTGCTATCGTCAACGGCTTTTCCAAGACAGGAGTCCCTGGCCAGAGATTTTGCGTTTCTCTTGCCGTGGACCCCATAGTTGAAAGCCCTGACTTCACTGTCCATATATGAACAGTGCTGTCACGGGCTTCCCCGGGCTCATCGCTCAAAGAAGCGCTGTGTGCGGGGAGTCCTCAGG
The DNA here is from genome assembly GCF_050947455.1 of Rhinoderma darwinii. NCBI lineage: Eukaryota > Metazoa > Chordata > Amphibia > Anura > Rhinodermatidae > Rhinoderma > Rhinoderma darwinii. Next base: position 158,726,665 of record NC_134688.1, on the reverse strand, counting down.
CAGGATAATTTTCTACCAGCCGTTACAATGATTCATTCATGAAAAACGCCCGGTAAAAACAGATCCATTTTCTATGGGAGCCGTTTGGCCGTGAAAACAGGCAAAAATAGGACATGGTATTCACGGGCCGTTAAAAGAAACGGCCGTGTGAATACACCCATAGAACTTCAGTGTTCTGAAAACGGCAGTTTTTCACTATCGTGTGAATGTAGCATTATGCAGCGTATCCGCCCTGTGTGTCCCTACCCTACAGTGCCATTGTCATACCCAGGGGCGTAGCTAAAGGCTCATGGGCTCTGATACAAAAGTTCTTCTTGGGCCACCCTAAACTTCTCATGACCGACGGCCCGCAGCGTTCATCTGCATCGCTGGGTTTCCAAAGTGACCCAACGATGCAGCATTAGCAGCCAGGGACGTTGCTAAGGCCTTATAACGTCAGTGGCAATAGCCCCAATATATATGTTATCCTCGTCCCCCATGAAAATGTGTGTGCGTGTTTGTATATGTGTGTGTGCGTATATGTGTATGTATATATATGAGACAGCATATCTATAGCACTACAACCCTATAGCTATGTATAGGGTTAAATACAGTGGCAGTAGCCACTGTAGCAGCCAGGGACGTCACTAAGGTCTTAAAACGTCAGTGGCAATAGCCCCAATACATATGTCCCCCCAAGAAAATGTGTGTGCGTGTATGTACATATGTGTGTGTATATGTGTACGTATATGTGTGTGTATATATATGAGACAGCATATCTATAGCACCACAACGCTATAGCTATGGATAGGATTAGATACAGTGGCTCAGCAGACAGCATCACATATGATAGGATTAGATATAGGTCCCAGCTCGAAGACATTGTGGGTCCAGCGCTGGACCCAGGAAAGTTAACCCCTTCCCGACATATGACATACAGTTACGTCATAGCCAGGTAGGGGAAGTATGGAGTGTGCTCACGGAGTGAACCCGCTCCATACGATGCGGGTGCCGGCTGTTTGTTACAGCCGACATTTCAGAGTAACGAGCGGCATTGTGCTCGAGCGCGATCCCTCTCGTTTAACTCATTAAATGCTGCGGTCAATAGCGACCGCAGCATTTAAATCGTTAGAAAGAGGGGAGCGGCCCCCTCTAACAGCTCATCGTGCCCCTTGCAACGCAATCGCGGGGGGCGATGGTTGCTATGGCTGCCATCTTTGTGCACTTCCGGCAGGGCTTCATAGATGCCTGTCAGAATCACTTAGGGGGACTAATAAAAAAAAGTAAAAATTAGTTAAATAAAGTTGTTTTTTTTTTGTGTAAAAGTAAAAAAAAAACCTTTTCCCATATTTCCCCCTAGAGCAGGGGTCTCAAACTCGGCCGGGTAAGTGGGCCGCATATAGAAAAAATGGGAAGTTGACGGGCCGCATTACTTTCAACTTTGATACAATACAAAATTATTGTTAATCAATTAGTTATTTGAACTACAATAACACTATATTACTAGAATAATAATACTACATTACTATAATAATAGCGATAGGTTTAAAATTTGAGATATTTCTCCACGTGCTTATTTCAACAATCCAGCTTTCCAGTTTAAGTGTCGCTAAATGCAGTCCGGCGGCTCAGTTAGCACACATGTCAAGATTGGGCAGCCCCTTTTTAGATAGTGCCGCAGTGCCCTCTGTGGATGCTGCCGCAGTGCCCTCTGTGAATGCTGCCGCAGTGCCCTCTGTGGATGCTGCCGCAGTGCCCTCTGTGGATAATGCAACATAACCCCTAGATTAGGCCACAGTGCCCTCTGTAGATAAGGCCACAGTGCCCTCTGTAGATAAGGCCACAGTGCCCTCTGTAGATAAGGCCACAGTGCCCTCTGTAGATAAGGCCACAGTGCCCTCTGTAGATAAGGCCACAGTGCCCTCTGTAGATAAGGCCACAGTGCCCTCTGTAGATAAGGCCACAGTGCCCTCTGTAGATAAGGCCACAGTGCCCTCTGTAGATAATGCAACACACCCCTAGATAATGCCAGTGTCCTCTTCAGATACTGTCACACCCCTACTAGTAGATAACGCCACAGTGCCCTCTGTAGAGGCTGCAACAGTGCCCTCTATAGAGGCTGCCACAGTGCCCTCTGTAGAGGCTGCCACAGTGCCCTCTGTAGAGGCTGCCACAGTGCCCTCTGTAGAGGCTGCCAAAGTGCCCTCTGTAGAGGCTACCCCAGTGCCCTCTGTAGAGGCTGCCCCAGTGCCCTCTGTAGAGGCTGCCCCAGTGATGTCAGGGGCTTGCCCAGAGCTGGAGTCCCAGGCACAGCGCTAGTAGGCTCTTTCTGGGACTCCAGCTGTACTCCTGACATCACTGGGACTCCTGCTCTGGGGAAGCCCCTGACATCATTGTCGATGTATGGACAGCGATGTCAGAGGCTTCCCCAGAGTCCCGGAGCAGAGCCGATAATAGCGCTCTGCCCGGGACTCCGCTCTGGGGAAGACCCTGACACACTGTCCATATATGGGCAGCGATGTCAGGGAATTCCACAGAGTCCCGGAGCAGAGCCGACACCAGCGCTGATGCTCGGGACTCTGGCTCTGGGGAAGCCCCAGACATCGCTGTTCATATGTGGACAGCGATGTCAGGGAATTCCACAGAGTCCAGGAGCAGAGCCGACACCAGCGCTCTGCTCGGGACTCCGGCTCTGGGGAAGCCCCAGACATCGTTGTTCATATGTGGACAGCGATGTCAGGGAATTCCACAGAGTCCAGGAGCAGAGCCGACACCAGCGCTCTGCTCTGCTCTGGGCAAGACCCTGACACACTGTCCATATATGGGCAGCGATGTCAGGGAATTCCACAGAGTCCCGGAGCAGAGCCTGTACTAGTGCTCTGCCCGGGACTCCGGCTCTGGGGAAGCCCCAGACATCGCTGTTCATATGTGGACAGCGATGTCAGGGAATTCCACAGAGTCCCGGAGCAGAGCCGACACCAGCGCTCTGCTCGGGACTCCGGCTCTGGGTAAGCCCCAGACATCGCTGTTCATATGTGGACAGCGATGTCAGGGAATTCCAGAGTCTCGGAGCAGAGCCGATACTAGCGGCTCTGTGTCCCGCGGGCCGCAGATGACAGCCCCAGGGGCCGCATGCGGCCCGCGGGCCGCGTGCTTGAGACCCCTGCCCTAGAGCATAGTAAAAAAATAAATAAATAAACATAATTGGTATCGCCGCATCCGTAAAAGTCTGAACTATTACAATATATAATTATTTAACCCGCACGGTGAACGCCATAAAAAAAAAAATTGTAATCGCCAGAATCTCTATTTTTTGGTCACCTAATCTCCCACAAAAAATTAAAAAGTGATCAAACCGTCGCATGTACACCAAAATTGTATTATGAAAAACTACAGCTTATCCCGCAAAAAATAAGCCCTCATACCACTTAATCGACAGAAAAATAAAAAAGTTATAGCTCTCGGAATTTGGCGACACAAAATCAATTTTCTTTTTTACACTTAGGTTTGTACTTGTAAAAGTAGTAAAATATAGAAAAAACTATATATATTTGGTATCGCCGTAATCGTATTGACCCACAGAATAAAGTTAACATGTTGTTTTTTATTGCACAGTGAATTCCGTAAAAACGGCACGTAAAAAACCATGGAGGAATAGCTGTTTTTTTTCATTTTCTACCCCACAAATAATTTTTTCCCGGTTTCCTAGTACATTATATTGCAAAATAAATAGTGCTAAAAAAATCTACAACTCGTCCCGCAAACATCAAGCCCTCATAGTACTATATTGACGGAAAAATAAAGACGTTATGGCTTTTGGAATGTGGGGAGGAAAAAACGAAAATGAAAATCTGAAAAAGGGCTGCGGCGGGAAGGGGTTAAGAAGAATAATTGTTTTGCTTTTTTTATGTGTTACTAATTATATTTGCGTGTTTGTGTTTTTTTACATGTTCAGATGTTGGAACTTCCCGTCACCCCTGGTGGTGGTGGATACCGGGGTAATAATGGGGGTTTGTGTTAGCCTCTGCACCAGCTAACACTAAGCCCCGCCTTAGTAATGGATGCTGTCAATCAGCAAGTAGCCATTACTATTGAGGTAAAAATGAAGTTTAAAAAAAATACAAACACATAGAAAAAATATTTTATTGAAATAAAAACCCCCAACACAACCCTCGTTAACCATTTTATTGATAATAAAAAAAAGCTGTCTATCGAAATAGTCCTCGAATCCGAAGTAGTCCAACAACCGAACCTGTAAAAAAACACACAAAAAAAAAACAACCATTAGTAACACATGTGGTAGGCTTAGATACAGGGCCCATGTGCATGTGTGATACTGTTTGTTGGACCATGTATCTAAGCCTGATACAGGGTCCAGCTGACAGTAATTTTATACAGTATAAGATTACTGTCTGCTGGAGCCTTGTATCTAAGCCTACCATGTGGTAGGCTTAAATACAGGGCCCATCAGACAGGATCACACATGGGCCATGTATCTAAGCTTACCATGTGGTTATGCTAAGATGCTTAGATACAGGGCCCCAGAAGACAGTAATATTATACAGTATAAGATTACTGTCTGCTGGGGCCCTGTATCTAAGCCTACTGTGTGTTAGGCTTAGATACAGGGCCCATCAGACAGGATCACACATGGGCCATATATCTAAGCCTACCATGTGGTTGGTTAAGATATAGGGCCCAGCTGACAGGATCACACAACGTGTGATCCTGTCTCATTGGCCCTGTATCTAAGTCTACCACATGGTAGGCTTAAAGGGGTTGTCCAGTCCCTAAACATTGATGGCCTTTCCTCAGGATAGGTCATCAATAGCTGTTGGGTCGGGGTCCAACTCCTGGGACACCCGCCAATCAGCTATTCTGAAGGGGGAGTAGCGCTCAAATGAGTGCTGCTTCTCCTTCATCTCCCTTACTTGCTCACACTGAATCGTCGACACGTCCGTGTCAGCGATTCATAGTGTGAGCAAGTGACTGGAATGAAGGTGAAGTAGCGCTTGTACAAGCGCTACGGCCCCTTCAAAACAGCTGATTGGCGGGGTCCCAGGAGTCGGACCCCGACCTATTAGCTATAGCAGACAGTGATATTAAACTTACCGTCCTCTTCGGCCGCAGCAGAGGTACTGACTCCATCCAGGGTCGGGATGTTGTGCGCGGCGCACAGCGTCGTGACATCATGCGCTGCGCACAGCAATGTGACGTTAGGACCTCCGCTGCGCTCCGGAACGAGGAGGTTAAATACTGTCAGTTACTACAGTAACAGGGGCCCCGTGCAGTTTATTTCATAGGCCCCAGTTACTATAGTAACTTTTTATTGATGTGGGCCCCCCTGGCTTTGGGGCCCGGTCACAATTGCGATCGCTACGGCCCCTTTAGTTATGCCACTAGTCATACTCTCACAGTGTTGCCCCCTTTCCACGCCAAATATACCGGCCAGGTTTGGGTTATATACATATATACGCGTGTTGTTTTGTGGCAATTGTGGCCACAGTTTTTTGCAAATTGCGACAAAAACATTGGTAAAAAGTGGGTGGGGTTTTGGTGAAGAGGAGCCTCAGAGTGACAATGAGGTCCTTTAAATCAGTCAGTACCCTTCTCTAGCCTCCAGCACTGTTTTCTAAAACTGCGCAGGCAAGCACGCAGTGTGCGCATGTCTGGCTGCTGAAAGTGAGTGGCTCTGGCTCTCTGATTATCTGCTGGGGATTCTGCTCCTAGAGGTAGCCCCTGACATCACTATCCATATATGGACAGTGACGTCAGGGGCTACCTCTAGGAGCGGATTCCACTGCCACAGTGTTGCCAACAGTCTGGCCGGGGATTCTGCTCCAACATGTATCTCCTCACTTCACTGTCCATACATGGACATTGATGTCAGGGACTCCATCTAGGAGCGGAATCTAAAGCCAGAGCAATCTGAATGGGGATTCTGCTCCTAGGCGGAGATTAGGTGGTACTATTTACAGGGGGGGGGGGGTGCTATCTACAGGGGGGGTGCTATATACAGGGAGGAGGGGTGATGCTATAAGCAGGAGGGGTGAAGCTATATACAGGAGATGATGCTATATGCAGAGAGGTGGCGCTATCTGCAGGGGGGTGGCACTATCTACAGGGGGTACTATCTATAGGAGGGGCGACGTTATATGCAGGGGGTAACACTAGCTAGAGGGTGATGGTGAAATCTACAAGGGGATAGAGAGACGTCGGGAACTCCATCTAGGAACGGAGCACATGGCCAGAGCGCTCTGACTTGGGGATTTCACTCCTAGAGGGAGCTTATGTGGCGCTGTCTACAGGGGGATTTGCACTATCTACATAGGGATTGCGTGTTGCGCTATCTACAGGGGTGTATTCTGGGGATCTCCCGCATCGGCAGACATGAGAGTGCAGCGCGGCTCACACTAAAGCAGCACTGCAATAATTAAACCCCGTTTCAGGCTGCCAACGTTTATATACGTGACAACTGCATGGGGCATCAGCAGTTGGAACATATATAGCCATATGGCAGTCGTGAAGGGGTTAAATTTACTTCATGGTATAATGTTGAGAATCTAAAAGGCTCCTTAGGAAGATTGAATGTTTAGAAGGGAGGGAAACTCCAGTCGCTCACTGGGGAAAGGAAGGGGGGGGGGGTATATTGTTATGCCTTGTTATGCTTTTACGTTCTAACTTTTGGGGCAGACATACAATGGAAAATTAAGATAGACAAATACATTGTAATAGTGTAGGTGTTGTAGTCTATGTATGGAGCTTTGAGTTATGTGATATGCACACTGTACCACAAGACCCCGTTGACTTTGTCTACTTTTCTGCTGCCTTAAAGAGGCTCTGTCACCATATTATAAGTGCCCTATCTCCTATATAAGGAGATGGGCGCTGTAATGTAGGTGACAGTAATGCTTTTTATTTAGAAAAACTATCTATTTTAAACCACTTTATGAGCGATTTTTAGCTTTATGCTAATGAGTTTCTCAATGCACAAGTGGGCGTGTTTTTACGTTAGACCAAGTGGGCGTTGTACAGAGGAGTGTATGACGCTGACCAATCAGCGTCATGCACTTCTCTCCATTCATGTACACTGCACTAGCGATATAGTTATATCGCTATGTGCAGCTTCATACACACACTATAACATTACTGCAGTGTCCTGATAATGAATATACATCACTACCAGCCTGGACATGGTGTTTATTCAGAATCCTGACACTTCTGAATCTTTTCTGTGAGATTCCAGCAAGGCAAGCGTAATCTCGTTTGAAATGACAGATTACATCGTAAACTCACGAGATTCCGCATGCCTTGCTGGAATCTCACAGAAAAGATTCAGAAGTGTCAGGATTCTGAATAAACATTGCATCTGCAATGCCCCTGAGCCAGTTACTCTTTTAGGAAATTACACTACTCAAGGTATTCATCTAGGGTTGTAGTGAGTATTTTGACTCCGCAGGTGTTTCAATTTGGAGTGCACATTTTACTGGAATGGTTTTCGGAGGCCATGTTGCATTGCCCTGTGGTACCAGTACAGTGGAAACCTCCAAGAAGTTAAAATACGCACCTCAATGATTTCATCTAGGGGTATAGTGAGCATTTTGAACCCACAGGTGTTTTGCAGAAATTAGTGTGCAATACATGTTGCAAAGTGAGAATTGCAATTTTCATAGATATACCATTTTATTGTCCAGTATGTTGTGTCCATCTTGTGCCACTGTGAATAAACGGCTAACTAATTATTATACAGTGTTTTCTGAATTTAAAAACACCCTACAAATGGTTCTTATCTTTTGGAAGGGCTCAGGAGAGAAAGAGCATCATGCGCATTTTAGGCCTAATTTGGTGATTTAGGCAACATTGGCCACAAATTAAGAGATTCTGAGCTCAAATAGTAAAAAAAATCCCAAAGAAATTACCCTATTATAAAAATGAAGCCCCTTAAGGCAGCCATCTAGGGGTGTAGTGAGCATTCTGACTAGAGATGAGCGAACTTATGAAAAGTTCGGTTCGGCAAGTTCGCCGAATTTCGTGCAAAAGTTCGTTTCGGACCGAACTAGTTCTGACCGAACCTGTAATACAAGAAAGCCCCTAAAAATCGTGTATAACACTGTTTTAAAGCCCTAGAAGCCCTGTATAACACTCTTAGGTCACCCATGAGTGTATCCAAGTACTTTGGAGCTGTCTTTAATGCAAAGTTGGTGTCAAAGTTACGCCAACATGCATGGCTATAGGAAAACGGATGGGACACGGAGATAACTAACAGAAACCACTGCACTTGTGCATGTTGTATGCTTAATGCATTGTTAAAAAAGGTACAAAAATTAACCATTTTAGGCGGCTGATGCCTGCCAGGGTTCATACATATAAGATGGTAAAAGAAGAAGCAATGGCTTTTGACAAGCCCTCCAAAAATTGACCCTTTTTATTGGCAGATGCCTGCCGGGGTTCTTCCATACATGGATGTGAAAGCAACAAGCATGGCTTTTCAAAAGCCCTCAAAAAACTGACCCTTTTTATTGGCAGATGCCTGCCGGGGTTCTTCCATACATGGATGTAAAAGCATTAAAGCAACAAGCAATGGCTTTTCACAAGCCCTCCAAAAATTGACCCTTTTTATTGGCAGATGCCTGCCGGGGTTCTTCCATACATGGATGTAAAAGCAACAAGCAATGGCTTTTCACAAGCCCTCCAAAAATTGACCCTTTTTATTGGCAGATACCTGCAGGGGTTCTTCCATACATGGATGTAAAAGCAACAAGCAATGGCTTTTCACAAGCCCTCCAAAAATTGACCCTTTTTATTGGCAGATGCCTGCCGGGGTTCTTCCATACATTGATGTAAAAGCAACAATCAATGGCTTTTCACAAGCCCTCCAAAAATTGACCCTTTTTATTGGCAGATGCCTGCCGGGGTTCTTCCATACATGGATGTAAAAGCATTAAAGCAACAAGCAATGGCTTTTCACAAGCCCTCCAAAAATTGACCCTTTTTATTGGCAGATGCCTGCCGGGGTTCTTCCATACATGGATGTAAAAGCAACAAGCAATGGCTTTTCACAAGCCCTCCAAAAATTGACCCTTTTTATTGGCAGATGCCTGCCGGGGTTCTTCCATACATGGATGTAAAAGCAACAAGCAATGGCTTTTCACAAGCCCTCCAAAAATTGACCCTTTTTATTGGCAGATGCCTGCCGGGGTTCTTCCATACATGGATGTAAAAGCATTAAAGCAACAAGCAATGGCTTTTCACAAGCCCTCCAAAAATTGACCCTTTTTATTGGCAGATGCCTGCCGGGGTTCTTCCATACATGGATGTAAAAGCATTAAAGCAACAAGCAATGGCTTTTCACAAGCCCTCCAAAAATTGACCCTTTTTATTGGCAGATGCCTGCCGGGGTTCTTCCATACATGGATGTAAAAGCATTAAAGCAACAAGCAATGGCTTTTCACAAGCCCTCCAAAAATTGACCCTTTTTATTGGCAGATGCCTGCCGGGGTTCTTCCATACATGGATGTAAAAGCAACAAGCAATGGCTTTTCACAAGCCCTCCAAAAATTGACCCTTTTTATTGGCAAGGGTGAGTAGTAGCAGCACATTAAAAGACACTGGACGACAGTCGCAGGACAAAGCCCTGTGGTGGGGCAGGCCTGCTTGTAGCAGACGGGCGGCAGTGGAGGTGTATTGGTGGTAGTAGTCGAGGTAGCCAACACAGACAGCAAGGGTGCAAGCAGTAGTAGCAGTAGTAGCAGCACATTAAAAAAAGAGACTGGACAGTCACAGGAGGACATAGCCCTGTGGTGGGGCAGGCCTCAGGCCTGCTTGTAGCAGACGGCAGTGGAGGTGTATTGGTGGTAGTAGAGGTAGACTAGCCAACCCAGACAGCAAGGGTGGTAGACTGGTAGTAGCAGCAGCACATTAAAAAAAGAGACTGGACGACAGTCACAGGACATAGCCCTGTGGTGGGGTAGGCCTGCTTGTAGCAGACGGGCGGCAGTGTAGGTGTATTGGTGGTAGTAGAGGTACTAGCCAACACAGACAGCAAGGGTGCAAGCAGTAGTAGCAGTAGTAGTAGCACATTAAAAAAAAGAGACTGGACAGTCACAGGAGGACAAATCCCTGTAGTGGGGCAGGCCTCAGGCCTGCTTGTAGCAGACGGCAGTGGAGGTGTATTGGTGGTAGTAGAGGTAGACTAGCCAACACAGACAGCAAGGGTGGTAGACTGGTAGTAGCAGCAGCACATTAAAAAAAGAGACTGGACGACAGTCACAGGACAAAGCCCTGTGGTGGGGTAGGCCTGCTTGTAGCAGACGGGCGGCAGTGGAGGTGTATTGGTGGTAGTAGAGGTAGCCAACACAAACAGCAAGGGTGGTAGTAGTAGTAGTAGTAGCACATTAAAAAAAGAGACTGGACAGTCACAGGAGGACAAAGCCCTGTGGTGGGGCAGGCCTCAGGCCTGCTTGTAGCAGACGGGCGGCAGTGGAGGTGTATTGGTGGTAGTAGTCGAGGTAGCCAACACAGACAGCAAGGGTGCAAGCAGTAGTAGCAGTAGTAGCAGCACATTAAAAAAAGAGACTGGACAGTCACAGGAGGACAAAGCCCTGTGGTGGGGCAGGCCTCAGGCCTGCTTGTAGCAGACGGCAGTGTAGGTGTATTGGTGGTAGTAGAGTTAGCCAACACAGACAGCAAGGGTGCAAGCAGTAGTAGCAGTAGTAGCAGCACATTAAAAGATACTGGACGACAGTCACAGGACAAAGCCCTGTGGTGGGGCAGGCCTGCTTGTAGCAGACGGGCGGCAGTGGAGGTGTATTGGTGGTAGTAGTCGAGGTAGCCAACACAGACAGCAAGGGTGCAAGCAGTAGTAGCAGCACATTAAAAAAAAGAGACTGGACAGTCACAGGAGGACAAAGCCCTGTAGTGGGGAAGGCCTCAGGCCTGCTTGTAGCAGATGGCAGTGTAGGTGTATTGGTGGTAGTAGAGGTACTAGCCAACACAGACAGCAAGGGTGCAAGCAGTAGTAGCAGCACTGTGCACATTAAAAAAAAGAGACTGGACAGTCACAGGAGGACAAAGACCTGTAGTGGGGCAGGCCTCAGGCCTGCTTGTAGCAGACGGCAGTGGAGGTGTATTGGTGGTAGTAGAGGTTGAGGTAGCCAACACAGACAGCAAGGGTGCAAGCAGTAGTAGCAGTAGTAGCAGCACATTAAAAAAAGAGACTGGACAGTCACAGGAGGACAAAGCCCTGTGGTGGGGCAGGCCTCAGGCCTGCTTGTAGCAGACGGCAGTGTAGGTGTATTGGTGGTAGTAGAGGTAGCCAACACAGACAGCAAGGGTGCAAGCAGTAGTAGCAGTAGTAGCAGCACATTAAAAGATACTGGACGACAGTCACAGGACAAAGCCCTGTGGTGGGGCAGGCCTGCTTGTAGCAGACGGGCGGCAGTGGAGGTGTATTGGTGGTAGTAGTCGAGGTAGCCAACACAGACAGCAAGGGTGCAAGCAGTAGTAGCAGTAGTAGCAGCACATTAAAAAAAAGAGACTGGACAGTCACAGGAGGACAAAGCCCTGTAGTGGGGAAGGCCTCAGGCCTGCTTGTAGCAGATGGCAGTGTAGGTGTATTGGTGGTAGTAGAGGTACTAGCCAACACAGACAGCAAGGGTGCAAGCAGTAGTAGCAGCACATTAAAAAAAAGAGACTGGACAGTCACAGGAGGACAAAGCCCTGTAGTGGGGCAGGCCTCAGGCCTGCTTGTAGCAGACGGCAGTGGAGGTGTATTGGTGGTAGTAGAGGTTGAGGTAGCCAACACAGACAGCAAGGGTGCAAGCAGTAGTAGCAGCACATTAATAAAAAGAGACTGGACAGTCACAGGAGGACAAAGCCCTGTAGTGGGGCAGGCCTCAGGCCTGCTTGTAGCAGATGGCAGTGTAGGTGTATTGGTGGTAGTAGAGTTACTAGCCAACACAGACAGCAAGGGTGCAAGCAGTAGTAGCAGTAGTAGCAGCACATTAAAAAAAGAAACTGGAGAGTCACAGGACAAAGCCCTCTGGTGGGGCAGGCCTGCTTGTAGCAGACGGCACTGGGGTGGATTGGTGGTAGAAGTAGTAGCAGCTGCAGCACCAACAGCGGCACATTAAAAAAAGAGTGGACAGGACAGAATCCCGTAGTAGCAGGCGGCAGTAGCAGGCGCCAGCGGCAGCAATGTCAGATCTAATCAAAGGCATCAGGCACAGGGGTTTTAAAATCCTCACCGATCCACGCTTGATTAATTTTCAGAAACGTGAGATTTTCCAAGCTGTTGGCGGACAATCTTGTTCGCTTAGGGGTGACGAAGCCCCCTGCTGCGCTGAATACCCTCTCTGACGCTACACTGGAGGGTGGACAAGACAGTACACCCATGGCAAACTGGGCCAGTTCTTGCCAATGATCCAATCTGCTGACCCAGAAGTCCATGGGGTCTGGGATCAGCATTTCTGACGGAGAAAGGGCACAGTCCAGGTACGAGTGAACCTGGTTGTTTAGGTGCTGCACCTGGAGATGGTGAACATCTCTTTGGTGACTAGTACTACGATGTGTGTCAGGTCGGGGTATTGGATGTAAAAATGTTGTCATCATATTTTCCAAACTGAATTGGCTGCTGCTGCTGCTGCCGCTGCTGCCGCTGCTGCCACGGCTGCCGCCTATTGCAGAGGTAGCTATGCCAGAGGCGGTGGAACGATGAGACAGTGGGGAGCGGAGAGTGGCCCCCCGGTCAGACATGCTTGCAGCGGGTGTTTGCCGTTTGAAAGCCGTGACAAGCTGGCTGCATAGCTTCTCTCTATAATAAGCCAATTTTGCCTCCCTTTCGGAAGGCGCAAAAAACTCCCCCATTCTGGCTTTATACCGAGGGTCTAAAAGTGTGGCTATCCAGTAGTCATCTCTTTGCTTCATGCTAACAATACGACAGTCAGCGCGCAAGTAACGAAGCATACAGCTCGCCATCCTGGCCAGCGTTTCAGAGGGCCCGGTTGGTTCCATCTCCGCCCCATACTGCCATGGTTGTCCATCATCAAGGTCGTCGTCAGACTCGTCATCACCACCATCACTGTCATGTTGTGCGGCTGCCTCGTCCCCTATCCCTTCCTGTGATTCCATCTCCAAATCCAGCTCCTCTTCAGGTCCTGTTTCCTCATCCTCCTCCTCCTCCTCCTCCTCAACATCCATAGCCAGATGTGATCCTTCCTCCATCCTTTGCTGAATCATCGCTGTGAGCGTTTGCTCCATAATGAATATCAGCGGCATAACATCGTTCATTCCGCTAGCGTCACGGCTCACAAATCGTGTGGCCTCTTCAAAGGGCCTCAAAACGCGACATGCGTCTCTAACCAGCTGCCAGTGCCTGAGCTCGAAATTACACTGGCTCCAAACGCTGCCCGTCTGCTGCATCAGGAAATCATTCACGGCTTTCCGCTGTTCGTACAGACGGTCCAACATGTGCAGGGTGGAATTCCATTGTGTTGGAACGTCGCAAATCAGGCTGTGTTCTGGGAGATTGTTTTGACGCTGCAAGTCCAGGAGGGCGTGCTTAAATGCATACGAACGTCTAAAGCGAACGCAAACCCTCCTGGACATGGCCAGCACACCCTTCAAACCAACATATGACTTTAAGAAGCGTGTTATGACCAGATTGATCACATGTGCCATGCAAGGAGTGTGTGTCAGGTGACCTAGACGCAGTGCAGCCACAACGTTCTTGCCGTTATCAGAGACAACATTGCCCAGTGTGAGTTTCAGAGGAGACAGCCAGCGTGCGATTTCCTCCTTGATGCACAGCAGCAGCTCCTGCCCTGTGTGGCTTTTCTCGCCCAGGCTCAGCAGGTGTAAGACAGCGTTGTGGCGCTTCACCTTGCACCTATGAAAAGAGGAGGGAGGAGGAGTGGAAGATTCGCTGTGTCCTATCGGGGACGGGAAGACCTCCAAGGAGGAAGGCAAGGAGGAGGAGGAGGAGTAGGAGGAGAAGGATGGTAGGCGTCTGGTGTCCGGAATTGCACTAGAAACATACAAGCGTGGAGGTGGTAATGCCTGGCATTGCTGCGGTGGTGCATCGGACTGCAAAATATTGACCCAGTGGGCAGTGAAAGACATGTACTGTCCCTGCCCATAGTTGCTGCTCCACGTGTCGACGGTGGCATGTACCCTGCTGCACACGGATAATTGCAAGGACTTGGACACCTTTTCCTCCACATGCTTGTGCAAGGCAGGGACAGCTGTTTTGGAGAAGTAATGTCGGCTAGGTATTCGCCACCTAGGCTGAGCGCACACCATCAATTGCTTGAAGCCGGCGGAGTCGACCAGGTGGTACGGCAGCGACTGCACCACCAACAACTTAGCCAGGTGTGAATTAAGCCGCACGACAAGTGGATGACTGGGTATATATTGTTGCTTATTGGACAACGATTCCGTAATGGATAACTGACGGGACATAGGAGGAGCACTAGATGACAGTGATGATGATGATGACAACGACATGGTGGATAAGGCCTGGCTACTACTTAGATGACAGGGACTCGGAGCAGCAGCAGCAGCGGAAGAGGGGTCTTCATTAGATGTACATGATGGTGGGGCATGTTGATTGTCCCACATGGCCTTGTGATGCCGTTCCATGTGTTTACGTAGAGCAGTAGTTCCTACATTGCTGCCCTGCCCACGCCTTACTTTCTGCTTGCAGATACGGCACTGTGCCATGTTTTCTTCCTCCGGGAAGGTACAGAAAAATTGCCACACGGCAGAGTACCGTAAAGAGGTAGTACCACGTCCACCACCACCACAACCACAACCACCCGAGCTTGCCCCTTGTCTGGCAGGCTTTTTTCGGGAGCCTACACCAGCATCTGTGTCGCCGTCACCGGCTCCTGAGCTGACCCTACCGCTGCAACGTTTTGCAGATTGACTTCTGCCCCTACCTCGGCTTGGCTGTTTATCACATCCAGTGCCGCCACTACTACCCTCCTCCTCTGATGCCGTCATCACCTCGTCACCTGGTTCCCACGTCCTGTCTAAAACAACATCATCATCATAGCCTTCCTCATCATCCCCGCCACTTCTGTCAATGTGTTGTGAATGTGATGTGACATCATGGCGGGCTCCATGCCCCCCCTCATTACTGCGTCTGCCACCACGGCTACCACCACCAACACCCCCACTACCGCAGCTATGCGTCTCGGTCACCGCTTCCACCTCCACCACCGCCGCAACACACTCCGTTGGCTGACTCGCGGAAAACAAATCATCATCATCACTATGTTGTTCAGTATCTTCCTTCGCACCCGAGGAGATGTCTCTTAGGACTCTCAGGAAAGATGGCTTCCCGCTAGGAAGGGGGAGCGAAGACATAGATGATGGAATGGAAACGCTAGAAATACCTATATTACTACTGTCACCGTGCCAAGGAACTGTAGAGGATCTGGAATCCAACGAAACCTGGCTTGAAGCCAGATCGTCAGTCTTCCTGCTGAGATGACCGCGAGCCAGCCAACCAGTCCACAATGGCCGTATTGTCTAAAGTAACCCGCCCACCGGAGGAGATGGACAAGTCTGGCTTGCTGATACTACTACGAGCAGGCACATGGCAGCTGCTACTAGTGGAACTGGGCACATGTCTTGTGCCACAAATGCTGCTACTGGGTCTGGCACCAACAGATCCAACATTTGGACTGGAAGAGGAGACGGCATGGGTGTTTCTTCCTCTACCCCGTCCTTTCACAACCTTTTTTTTCCCAGACATTTCAGAGCCCCTTCTAAAAGCGTATTCACACACTGACACTGGCTTGGCAAATGGCAATGAATGAGAATTTCAATCAGCCTCGCTGCAGTGCACTCAGGGAATGCTGGGCGTTGTAGTACTACTAGGCTGCCTGTATGGCAAGTTGGATTGTTATTCCTGTTAATAACGGCCAGGGATGAGCCCCTTTTAAAAGCGTATTCACACACGGACACTGGCTTGGCAAATGGCAATGAATGAGAATTTCAATCAGCCTCGCTGCAGTGCACTCAGGGAATGCTGGGCCTTGTAGTACTTCTAGGCTGCCTGTATGGCAAGTTGGATTGTTATTCCTGTTAATAACGGCCAGGGATGAGCCCCTTTTAAAAGCGTATTCACACACGGACACTGGCTTGGCAAATGGCAATGAATGAGAATTTCAATCAGCCTCGCTGCAGTGCACTCAGGGAATGCTGGGCCTTGTAGTACTACTAGGCTGCCTGTATGGCAAGTTGGATTGTTATTCCTGTTAATAACGGCCAGGGATGAGCCCCTTTTAAAAGCGTATTCACACACGGACACTAGCTTGGCAAATGGCAATGAATGAGAATTTCAATCAGCCTCGCTGCAGTGCACTCAGGGAATGCTGGGCGTTGTAGTACTTCTAGGCTGCCTGTATGGCAAGTTGGATTGTTATTCCAGGGATGAGCCCCTTTTAAAAGCGTATTCACACACGTACACTGGCTTGGCAAATGGCAATGAATGAGAATTTCAATCAGCCTCGCTGCAGTGCACTCAGGGAATGCTGGGCCTTGTAGTACTACTAGGCTGCCTGTATGGCAAGTTGGATTGTTATTCCTGCTAATAACGGTCAGGGATGAGCCCCTTTTAAAAGCGTATTCACACACTGACACTGGCTTGGCAAATGGCAATGAATGAGAATTTCAATCAGCCTCGCTGCAGTGCACTCAGGGAATGCTGGGCCTTGTAGTACTACTAGGCTGCCTGTATGGCAAGTTGGATTGTTATTCCTGTTAATAACGGCCAGGGATGAGCCCCTTTTAAAAGCGTATTCACACACGGACACTGGCTTGGCAAATGGCAATGAATGAGAATTTCAATCAGCCTCGCTGCAGTGCACTCAGGGAATGCTGGGCCTTGTAGTACTTCTAGGCTGCCTGTATGGCAAGTTGGATTGTTATTCCTGTTAATAACGGCCAGGGATGAGCCCCTTTTAAAAGTGTATTCACACACGGACACTGGCTTGGCAAATGGCAATGAATGAGAATTTCAATCAGCCTCGCTGCAGTGCACTCAGGGAATGCTGGGCCTTGTAGTACTTCTAGGCTGCCTGTATGGCAAGTTGGATTGTTATTCCTGTTAATAACGGCCAGGGATGAGCCCCTTTTAAAAGCGTATTCACACACGGACACTGGCTTGGCAAATGGCAATGAATGAGAATTTCAATCAGCCTCGCTGCAGTGCACTCAGGGAATGCTGGGCCTTGTAGTACTTCTAGGCTGCCTGTATGGCAAGTTGGATTGTTATTCCTGTTAATAACGGCCAGGGATGAGCCCCTTTTAAAAGCGTATTCACACACGGACACTGGCTTGGCAAATGGCAATGAATGAGAATTTCAATCAGCCTCGCTGCAGTGCACTCAGGGAATGCTGGGCCCTGTAGTACTACTACTACCACTACTACAAAGGCTGCCTGTATTGCAAGTTGGATGCAATGGGGATGAGCCCCTTATAAAAGCGTATTCACACACTGGCTGAGTAGTGGATGAGCCCCTTCGATTTCTGAATTCCAGAAGAGGCTGGACGCAGCCTGCAGGGATTAAGGGAAGCCGACATGACCGTCCTAGTAGGGAAAGGGTTAATTAGGTGAGGGAGAGTTGGAGGGAGTTGGAGGGGGGACGGGGAGGAGTTAAGGGGGACGGGGGGCAGTTACTGAGCTTCCCGCTGTTTCTCGGCATTGAGCCGGAAGCAGCGGGAGGAGTAACACAGAAATAGTAAGCTCCCCGTTGCCCGTGCTTCTCAGGATGGCAGAGGCTTTAATGTTAGAGCGGCTGCGGGCCGCTGCTGTGCACCACGGTCCCGGATGGCTAGAGGAGACCGTGGCTGCAATAACTAAGATCCCGGACGCCGTTTCGCCACGTCGGGCCCGGCGTTCGGGGTCTGTTGCACAGGACAGGCTCCCCTCCCCCGGCCCCCTTACAAGCATGGTTATGGCGGCGGGGGGGGAGTCGGCAACAACCGCTCCTGCGCAGAGCAGGCAGAGAGCGTTGCCGGGGGTGACGGCGACGCAGGCCGGGTCGACCCGTCCCTCTCGGCGGTCCCGACCTCCAGAGCGCCTCAGTCCGGAGGCAGTCCCGCGGACACGGCGTCGCAGAGGGAGCCCGATCCCGGACGCTGCAGGCCAGGCATCTGGGAGGACCGCCCCTTCTCAGGCCCTGCGTCCTGGCAGGAATCCCAGGCCGCGGCGGGGTCCGGCGGTAAGCAGGGAGTCGCAGGCTGGGCTCCCTGTCACCCCTCCCCCATCAGATGGAAGATTTGGAGGACAAGGTACGGCCGCCCCGCCTGGTGATGTTCCGGCCAGGGGGCAGGCTTCGTCAGGATCGTCTAGACGGACGCCTAGATCTGCAGCGACGTCGAGGCAACAGGTCCGGTCGGAAGTCTGGGTCCCGGCGGTCGGGCGGCAGGTTGCCGGCCCATCGGTCAGCGCGTCCTCATCCCCGTTCCACAGATGTCGTTGGGATGGACAGTCGTCGGCGAGAGAAGAGCTGGAGGAAGGTGAACTGGACGTGTATCGTCGAGGTCAGGATGGTCCGGCTGACGGGAACACAGCGCCTGTGCAGCCCGGTGAGTGTATAACTCCATCTCTGTCTTATCCAGCGATTTTTATGTCGGGTGTCGGCGGGGGGGCTGCTAGTATTGCATCGGGGGCCGGTAGTGGCGCGGGCGGACGCGACGGAGCGGGTTTGGCGGACTTAGTGGGTTGCTTACGGGAGCTGGTGGGGCGCCTAGATAGGGCCGCGGCGCCGGTAGTAACGGAAGTGTCCCCTGCGATAGTTTGGGAAGGCCCCAGGGACGTGGGATCGGTACAGGCGCGTCCCGTGATGGCGGTTAGAGAGGCGGTCGCGGTGTCGGTACAGACCGAGGCACAAAAGGATGGCGATCGAGTGCGTATTGATGATCGTGCTCGGGGGGAGGTGTACGTTTGTTTTGAAGGTTCGGTGGGGGCGCATTTAAAGCAGGAGGTGCGCGAGCGGATCTGGAAGGACGAGTAGGTTGAAATTTTTTCTCTCTTGCCGCTCGCTAAATTTAATTTGGATAGGAGCAAGCGGGATGAGAGTAAAAAGGACGAGGAGGAACGGCGGCGGTATAGGCTTATCCCGCAGACGTTCGTTAATTGGTCGCAGGCGTTCGCCATATTGGCTAGTGTGATAGGGGAAAAGGCGCCGAAAAATTGTTCGGCGTTGTTTTGTTATTTTGATGCCATTGGGGAGGCTCACAGGGCGTATGGGGGTCAAGCATGGCTGCGATACGATGAGCAATTCCGTCAGCGGAAGGCGGTTCGGCCGGCGATTCGGTGGGACCAGAAGGATATTGCTCTCTGGTTACGGGTTACGGCTCCGGTTAGGCAGTCCTTTCCCGGGAGCGCCGGCCAGGGAGGCCAGTCTAGTTAGGTTGGACAAAGCGGCGGGGGAAAGGCGGAGTTTTGCTGGCAATTTAATGAAGGTCAGTGCAAGTTCGGGGCCACGTGCAAGTTCAAGCACGTGTGTTCCGAGTGTAATGGTGCAGCACACGGGGCGGCAAAATGTCTGCGAAAAAAGAGGTCAGGTAACCAGCACGCGGCTGGTCAAGGGGGTGTCGCCGGTGAGGGTGGAAAAGATGGCCCCTTATCTAAATGAGTATCCGGATAGGGCGGCGGCTAAGTTGCTTCATGAAGGGTTTTGTGTTGGTTTTGTTATTCCTCCGCCTCCTTATGAGGTTCCGGTTACGCGGAGGAATTTAAAATCGGCTTACTTGCATGCAAAAGTCGTGTCGGAAAAGTTGTTAAAAAGAAGTTTCGTTGGGCCGCATGTCGGGGCCGTTTGTTGAGTCGCCGGTAAAAGATTTAGTTGTGTCCCCGTTGGGTATTGTCCCTAAACGCGAGCCCGGAAAATTTCGTTTGATTCAACATTTATCGTATCCCAAGGGTTCGTCGGTAAATGACGGGATTGATCACGAGTTGTGCTCCGTAGTTTATACCTCATTCGATAAGGCGGTGGGGTTAGTGCGGGCTGCGGGTCCTGGGGCGCTGCTAGCAAAAACTGACATCGAGGCGGCGTTCAGGTTGTTGCCGGTCCATCCAGAAAGCCAACGGCTGTTGGGTTGTTTTTGGAATGGGGCCTTTTACGTGGATCAGTGCCTTCTGATGGGGTGTTCCCTTTCTTGTGCATACTTCGAGGCGTTTAGTAGCTTCGTGGAGTGGGTAACGAGGGGAGTATCCGGGGTCGACTCGTTGATCCATTACTTAGATGATTTGTTATGCGTTGGCCCGGGGGGTTCGCCGGTTTGCGGTAATTTGCTTCATGCTCTACAGAAGGTGGCGAGGGATTTTGGGATTCCTTTGGCGCCGGAAAAAACGGAGGGCCCGGTAGCGACGATTTGTTTTTTGGGAATCGAAATAGACTCGGTGGCAATGGAGTGTCGTCTCCCGGCGGATAAGTTGGGTGCTTTGAGGCTGGAGGTTCGACGGGCTTGTAGAATGAAGAAAATGACGCTGAGGGAGCTTCAGTCGCTGCTGGGGAAGTTGAATTTCGCCTGCCGGATTATGCCGATGGGGAGGGTGTTTGGTAGGAGGTTGGCGGCGGCAACGGCGGGAGTGCGTGCGCCGCATCATTTTGTGCGGCTCAAGGAGGAGCACCGTGCTGATCTTCAGGTTTGGAATGACTTCTTGGGCCAGTACAATGGTCGCTCGCTATGGATGGCCCCAGCGCAGGATACGAGTGTTTTGAATATTTTCACGGATGCGGCTGGGGCGGGTGGTTTTGGAGCTTACGGGGGAGGTCCGTGGTGCGCAGGTCAATGGCCGGCTAGCTGGGTGTCCAGTGGACTCACGCGGAATCTGGCCCTGCTCGAGCTGTTTCCCATCGTGGTGGCGGCTACCATTTGGGGGGACAGGCTCAGGGATAAGAAGGTCCGTTTTTACTGCGACAACATGGGGGTGGTGCTTGCCATTAATAACATCACGGCGTCCTTTCCTCCGGTAGTTCAATTGTTGCGACATTTAGTGTTGGTATGTTTGTCGTTGAACGCGTGGGTGGTGGCGGTGCATGTCCCGGGTGTACGGAATTGTATCGCTGATGCTCTTTCTCGCTCGCAGTGGGACCGGTTTCGGCAATTGGCACCGGGAGCGGAACGTCTCGGTTTGGCTTGTCCGGAGCATCTTTGGGATCTGGTCTCGGTCCCGTAGAACAATTGGTACAAAGGTCTTTGGCGCGCACGACGTGGAGTGCTTATGCTGCTTGTTGGAGGCAGTGGGAGGAGTGGGTAAGAGAGTTGGGTGACGTCAATACGGATAGAGACAGGTTGGTGGCACTTTTGTACTGGTTAGGGGACGCCTGGGAGGCGGGGTTTTCAGTGGCGAAGGTGAACCGGTTCATATCTGCGGTGGCGTTTGGGTTTAAGTTGCGGGGCTTTCAGGATGTATCGAAGGAATTTCTGGTATCGCAGGCTTTGAAGGGGTTGCGCCCCGGGGTCGGTTATGTGCCCAGTAGAGTGCATGCGGGGTTTTACGCCAAACAGGGGGTCTCCAGATTTGCCTTTGTTACGTCATGTGGACGGGTCGTTTTTGTCCAGGTTTCAGTTTGGAGCTGTATTTAAAAAATGTTTGACGGCGGTTGGTGTCGCGGCAGGCTCACATTCATCTCATTCCTTCAGGATTGGCGCAGCAACAGAAGCGGGGCGCTGGGGGTTGGATGATGAGGGGGTGAGGCGTATTGGTCGTTGGGAGTCCAACAGGTTTAAGTCCTATGTCCGCCCCCATATGTTATGAATTTTGCTGTTAACGCTTTACAAATGTTATATGGTGGTGCCTAATTGTTTTTCCGTTTCAGATTCGCCTCCGTGTTTGGTGTGGTTGATGGGTCATTCTTACGTGCACTGGGGGGCTTTGAGGGCGGACGTCCGCCCGAATGGTCGCCAGTTGCGCATTCCGCGACAGGATGCGGTTGTGCATTGGCTGGGTTTTTAGAGGTATGTCGTGGAGCAGGGTGTTGGCGGAATTCCAGACATATGCTCGGCTTGATAGGGTTCCGGAGGTCTTAGTGTTGCACGTGGGTGGGAATGACTTAGGAGTCCGCCCCTTTCGTGAGTTTGTGCGGGATATCAAACATGATATGTTGTGTTTGTGGGTATCTTATCCCAAGTTGGTGATAGTGTGGTCGGACATAGTCCCAAGAAAGCATTGGCGGTTAGCTAGATCTGTGGAGAGAGTCAATAAGGCTCGCATTAAAGTTAATCGGGCGGTGTCCCGTTTTGTGGCAAAAAACGGGGGCATTTGCGTGAGGCATAGGGATTTGGAGTCAGGAGTGGGGAATTTCTGGAGGAGTGACGGGGTTCATCTGACCGAGGTTGGCATTGATCTTTGGAGCTTGGCGATAGCAGAAGGAATAGAAAGGGCGGTGGTGGTGTGGAGGAACTCACAGGCTTAAGGTGGTCAAGGCCTGTTTCGCTGTGGCGGGGGGAGTCCTTGAGGCCAGTCAGTACAAAATGGTGGGGGGGTCGCATCGGGGGTATGCGTCCCCCAAAAAAGGTACATGGTTGAAGACTTCATCGGGTGGTATCCCTTTGAAGTGGTCTTCTGGTAGAAGGTATATCACTTGAAGGCTTCATCGGGTGTTATCCCTTTGAAGTGGACTTCTAGTGGTCGGTATATCACTTGAGGGCTTCATCGGGTGTTATCCCCTTGAAGTGGACTTCTAGTGGTCGGTATATCACTTGAGGGCTTCATCGGGTGTTATCCCCTTGAAGTGGACTTCTAGTGGTTGGAGCCATCTGCAGAGGTGAACGGTGCTTCCGAGCTGGTTTACGGCTGGAGGTAATTGGTGGTTTGCAGATGGCTAATTCGGTGTGTTCTTTAAAAAGGACTATCTGAGGGGGCTTCAAGGACTTCCTCTGCTCGGGTTAATGTTATGACCCATGTTGGGTCATGGGAATTATTAGGAGGAATTCTCTGGTGGATTCCTAACTAGTTATCCGAATGTTTCGGATTTAAATTGTTTTTATAAAACTGTGAAATTAATAAACGGCTGCTGTGGCCATTTCACATCCAACCTCGGTGTCATGTGTCTTTACTAAAGTGGGGGTGGGGGGATAGTAGGGTATAAGGTTAACACACGACTCTACTTAGGCAGGTCAAGAAGAGGCTGGACGCAGCCTGCAGGGATTAAGGGAAGCCGACATGACCGTCCTAGTAGGGAAAGGGTTAATTAGGTGAGGGAGAGTTGGAGGGAGTTGGAGGGGGGACGGGGAGGAGTTAAGGGGGACGGGGGGCAGTTACTGAGCTTCCCGCTGTTTCTCGGCATTGAGCCGGAAGCAGCGGGAGGAGTAACACAGAAATAGTAAGCTCCCACCCTCCCGCCCTTGGTTTGTTACTCTTTAGGTCTTATGTACGTCCGTCTATGAGCGTTGGTTTTTTATTTGTGTGCTTATTTAACATGTTTTTCTTTTTCCGGAGTAGGTTCTGTTGTCATGGCAGCTGGCGGGGGGAGTCCTTGAGGCCAGTCAGTACAAAATGGTGGGGGGGTCGCATCGGGGGTATGCGTCCCCCAAAAAAGGTACATGGTTGAAGACTTCATCGGGTGGTATCCCTTTGAAGTGGTCTTCTGGTAGAAGGTATATCACTTGAAGGCTTCATCGGGTGTTATCCCTTTGAAGTGGACTTCTAGTGGTCGGTATATCACTTGAGGGCTTCATCGGGTGTTATCCCCTTGAAGTGGACTTCTAGTGGTCGGTATATCACTTGAGGGCTTCATCGGGTGTTATCCCCTTGAAGTGGACTTCTAGTGGTTGGAGCCATCTGCAGAGGTGAACGGTGCTTCCGAGCTGGTTTACGGCTGGAGGTAATTGGTGGTTTGCAGATGGCTAATTCGGTGTGTTCTTTAAAAAGGACTATCTGAGGGGGCTTCAAGGACTTCCTCTGCTCGGGTTAATGTTATGACCCATGTTGGGTCATGGGAATTATTAGGAGGAATTCTCTGGTGGATTCCTAACTAGTTATCCGAATGTTTCGGATTTAAATTGTTTTTATAAAACTGTGAAATGAATAAACGGCTGCTGTGGCCATTTCACATCCAACCTCGGTGTCATGTGTCTTTACTAAAGTGGGGGTGGGGGGATAGTAGGGTATAAGGTTAACACACGACTCTACTTAGGCAGGTCATGCCTTTTAGATTCCTAAAGCTTTCCCTTACTGCACAGAGATGCTATCCCTACAGCTCCTGTCTGTAAAATGGCCGCTGAGCTCCGTGCATAGACTTTTATTGCAGGCTTGAGCCCGCCCCTATGCTGCCTCCCGATTGGCTGGGAGAGCCGTTTGCAAGGCATTATGGGGTAGCCTGATGTCAGGTGATCTTCTGTAATCCTCCATTTTAGATGTAACATGTGGCAGGCGCCAAAATGTAGCCGGGTTCGGTCAAAACGGGTTCGGCCGAACCCGGTAAAGTTCGGATTCGCTGCGAACCGAACTTTTCATGAAGTTCGGACCGAAACCGGGTTCGGATGTCCCGGTTCGCTCATCTCTAATTCTGACAAACAGAAGTTTTCCAGAAATAAGTGCTTATTGGATGAGTGGAAATTGCAATTTTCCCACAGATATGCATATTCAGTGCCAAATATGTTGTGCGCAGCTTGTGCCACTGGAGACACACACCCCATAAATAGTTAAAAGTGTTCTGCAGAGTACAGTAATACCCCATATGTCATCATAAAATTCTGTTTGGGCACACTGCCAGGCTCGGAAGAACCACCATTTGGCTTTTGAAGCAATGTTTTTTCTTGAGAGTAGTTTTGTTTGGGATTTTACTGGTATTTAAATTTATAATGTGAGAGCATATGTGAGCTTTGTGGTATATATTAGGGCATAATAATAAGTTAAACACATAATAAAATTAATAATAAATAATAAATGTTGAAATGTTGTGGTTTTCCTTAACCCCTTCCCGCTCCTGGACGTACTATTAGGTCATGGTATCTGTATCGTTCGCGCTCCATGACCTAATAGTACGTAACGGCCGTTTCGGCCGTCTTTCCGACACATACAGGAGCTGTGACAGCTGCAGTCTCGTACAGCAGTTTCCGCAGCTCCTACAGTGGGGACCGATCGCTGTGTCCCCGCTGATTAACCCCTTAAAAGCCGCGTTCAATAGGGATCGCTGCTTTTTAGGGGTTAGGCTACCATCGCCGGCCTGCTACACGATAGCGGCCGGCGATGGTGACTATGGCAACCGGACGCCTAACAATGGCGTCCGGCTATGCCATCGACGGAAGCCTAGTGAGTCCTGACAGTCAGGACCCACTATGCTTGCTGTC
Organism: Rhinoderma darwinii; assembly: GCF_050947455.1. Classification (NCBI taxonomy): domain Eukaryota; kingdom Metazoa; phylum Chordata; class Amphibia; order Anura; family Rhinodermatidae; genus Rhinoderma; species Rhinoderma darwinii. Next base: position 158,701,372 of record NC_134688.1, on the reverse strand, counting down.
AGTGAGTAGCTGACAGCTCTAATACACTGCACTACGCATGTAGTGCAGTGTATTAGAATAGCGATGAGGGCCTCCTGCCCTCAAGTCCCCTAGTGGGACAAAGTAATAAAGTTAAAAAAAAAGTTAAAGAAAGATGTGTAAAAATAAGAAAATAAAAGTTTTAAAAGTGATAAAAGTAAAAATCCCCCTTTTTCCCTTATCAGTCCTTTATTATTAATAAAAATATATAAACAAACAAATAAACTATACATAATTGGTATCGCCGCGTCCGTAACGGCCTGAACTACAAAATTATTTCATTCTTTTTCTCGCGCGGTGAACGCCGTAAAAGAAAATAATAATAAACCGTACCACAATCACAATTGTTTGGTCACTTCATCTCCCAAAAAATGGAATAAAAAGAGATGAAAATGTCGGATGTACCTAAAAATGGTACTCATCAAAACTACAGTTTGTTACGCAAAAAATAAGTCCTCGCACGGCTTTCTTGATGGAAAAATAAAAAAGTTCTGGCTCTAAGAATATGGCAACACAAAAAGTAAATGATTTTTTACAAGTATTATTATTGTGCAAATGCCATAAGACATAAAAAAAACTAGAAACATCTGGTATCGCCGTAATCGTATCGCCCCGCAGAATAAAGTGAATATGTCATTTATAGCGCACGGTGAACGCTGTAAAAAAAATAGAATAAAAAAACAATAGTAGAATTGCTGTTTTTTAGTCACCACGCCACTTAAAAATAGAATAAATCCCGATCAAAAAGTCGCATGCACCCCAAGAAAACTACAATGAATTCCTCAAGGGGTCTAGTTTCCAAAATGGGGCCACTTTTTGGGGGTTTCCACTGTTTTGGCACCATAAGACCTCTTCAAACCGGACATGGTGCCTAATAAAAAAGAGGCCTAAAAATCCACTAGGTGCTCCTTTGCTTCGGAGGCCGGTGCTTCAGTCCAATACCGCACTAGGGCCACATGTGGGATATTTCTCAAAACTGCAGAATCTGGGCAATAATTATTAAGTTGCGTTTCTCTGGTAAAACCTTTTGTGTTATAGAAAAAAATGGTATAAAAAGGATTTTCTGACAAAAATAAATAAATATGTAAATTTCACCTCTACTTTGCTCTAAATTCCCGTCAAACACCTAAAGGGTTCATAAACTTTCTAAATGCTGTTGTGAATACTTTGAGGGGTCTAGTTTCTAAAATGGGTGTTTCATAGGGGTTTCTAATATATAGGCCCCTCAAAGCAACTTCAGAACTGAACTGGAACCAAAAAAAAAAAAAAATGAGGTAATACTTCGCTTCTCCTAATGAGCAGCGCCCACTCCGAGATGACCCCAGTTTTGACCGTTTGTATAAACGGAGACCCCTATTAGACTGTTTCAGTGCCCGGTTTTCCGAAGCATACACCCACGAGAATTGTATTTCTATTGATGAGTCCTTAGTACATTTTAAAGGGAGGCTTCAATTCCACCAGTACCTTCCGGGTAAGAGGGCAAGCTATGGTGTGAAGATGTATAAGCTGTGCGAGAGTGCATCAGGGTATACGTACAAATTTAGGATATATGAAGGGAAGGACACCAGTATTCAGCCCCCAGAATGCCCCCCCTTACTGGGAGTTAATGCAAAAATTGTGTGGGATTTGGTGCACCCACTGCTGGACAAGGGTTACCAACTCTACCTGGATAATTTTTATACCAGCGTCCCACTCTTCAAGTGCCTCGCTTCCAGAAGTACTACGGCATGCGACACTGCTAGAAGAAATCTGAGAGGCCTCCCTAAGACTCGGCTTGGGCAAACAAGAAGGGGTGAGAGCAGGGCACATTCTAGCAGCAACATATTGTGTGTCAAGTACAAGAACAAGAGAGATGTCATTGTATTGACAACAATACATGCCCACACCAGTACCCATGTACCTGTACGAGGTACCAGTACAAAGACCCCTAAACCAGACTGTATTCTGGACTACAATAGGTACATGGGTGGGGTGGACTTGTCAGATCAAGTCCTGAAGCCCTACAGCACCATGCGGTGTGATATAAGAAGCTGGCCGTGCACATCATACAGATGGCATTGTATAATGCGTACGTGCTACGTCGTTGTACAGGCGAGAGGGGAACTTTCCTGGAATTTCAAGAGGTGGTTATCAAGAAACTAATTTTTAGGGACCAAGAAGGGGGGCACCCAGTACTTCTGGAAGCGAGGCCACACGCATCGTACCAGGGCAACACTTTCCAGGAGAAGTTCCCCAAACTGGCAAGAAAGGAAAAAGTCAAAAGAGGTACAAAGTCTGCTATAAGAGGGGGATAAGGGAGAACACAATATATCAATGTGACACGTGTCCCGAAAAGCTAAGACTCTGTATGAAGGAGTGTTCTAAAATGTATCATACATCCCTTGATTTTTAATCTACCCCAGTTTTACTTACCCTGGTGCACTCCGCACAGCTTATCCCCCCTCGTCTTTCCCTTCTGAGCCCTGCTGCGTGCCCAGGCAGCTGATAACAGCCACATTGAGTTTATAGCCATACCCAGGAGAACCCACATTACAGTTTATGGGGTGTATGTCTCCGGTAAAAATGCTCACTACACCTCTAGATGAATGCCTTAAGGGTGTAGTTTTTAAAACGGGGTCACTTCTTGGGGGTTTCAACTGTACTGGTACCTCAGGGGCTTCTGCATACATGACTTCGCACCAGAAAATCCCCAGTAGGCCAAATTGTTGTCCTTTCCTTCTGAGCCCTCCCTTGGGCCCAAACGTCAGTTTATCACCACAAATTGGGCATTGCCGCACTCAGGACAAATTGGGCAACAAAATTGGGTATTTTATTTCTTGTGAAAATAAGAAATTTTCAACCAAAACGACATATTATTGGAAAAATTTTATTTTGTTTGAATTCCCAGCCCAATTCAATAAAGTTATGTGAAAAAACTATGGGGTCAAAATGGTCACAACACCAATAAATGAATTCCTTGAGGGGTGTAGTTTCCAAAATAGGGTCCCTTCTGGTGGGTTTCCATTGCTTTGATACCTCTGGGGCTCTGCAAATGCGACATGGCACCCGAAAACCAATCCAGCAAAATCTGGACTCCAAAGAACAAATAGTGCTCCTTTCCTTCTGAGCCCTCCCATGGGCCCAAACGGCAGTTTATCACCACAAATGGGGTATTGCTGCACTCAGGACAAATTGGGCAACAAAATGAAGTATTTTATTTCTTGTGAAAATAAGAAATTTTGAGCTAAAACTACATATTATTGGAAACATTGTTTTTTTTTTTTAAATTTCCAGCTCAATTCAAATAAGTTCTGTGAAGAAACTATGGGGTCTAAATGGTCACATTACCCATAAATTAATTCCTTGAGGGGTGTAGTTTCCAAAATGGGGTCACTTCTGGTGGGTTTCCATTGCTTTGATACCTCTGGGGCTCTGCAAATGCGACATGGCACCCGAAAACCAATCCAGCAAAATCTGCACTCTAAAGAACACACAGCGCTCCTTCTCTTCTGAGGCCTCCCATGGGCTCAAACGGCAGTTTATCGCCACAAATGGGGTATTGTTGCACTCAGGAGAAATTGGGCAACAAAATGGGGTATTTTGTTCCCTGTGAAAATAAGAAATTTTGATAAAAAATGACATCTTATTGGAAAAAATGATTTTTTTTTAATTTCACAGCCCACTTCAAATAGGTGCTGTGAAAAAACTGTGCGGTCAAAATGGTAACATCAACCATAAATAAACTCCTTGAGGGGTGTAGTTTCCAAAATGGGGTCACTTCTGGTGGGTTTCCATTGTTTTGATACCTCTGGGGCTCTGCAAATGCGACATGGCACCCGAATACTAATCCAGCAAAATCTGCACTCCAAAGAACACACAGCGCTCCTTCCTTCTGAGGCCACCCAGGGTCCGAAACGGCAGTTTATCACCACAAATGGGGTATTGCTGCACTCAGGAGAAATTGGGCAACAAAATGGGGTATTTTGTTCCCTGTGAAAATAAGAAATTTATATAAAAAATGACATCTTATTGAAAAAAATGTAATTTTTTTAATTTCACAGCCCAATTCAAATACGTGCTTTTTAAAAACGGTGGGGTCAAAATGGTAACAACAACCATAAATTAATTCCTTGAGGGGCGTAGTTTCCGAAATGGGGTTTCTTTTGAGGGATTCCTACTGTTTTGGCACCTTAACACCTCTTCAACCCTGGCATGCTGCCTAAAATATATTCTAATAAAAAAAGAGGCCTCAAAATGTACTAGGTCCTTCTTTGCTTCTGGAGCTTGTGTTTTAGTCCACGAGCACACTAGAGACACATGTCGGACATTTCTAAAAACTGCAGAATCTGGACAATACATATTTAGTAGTGTTTCTCTGGTAAAACCTTCTGTGTTACAGAAAAAAAATGAATACAATTGAAATTCAGCAAGAAAAATTAAATTTGCAAATTTCACCTCTACTTTGCTTTAATTTCTGTGAAATGCCTGAAGGGTTAAATAAACTTTCTAAATGCTGTTTTGAATACTTTGAGGGGTCTAGTTTTCAAAATGGGGTGTTTATGGGGGTTTCTAATACATAGACCCCTCAAGGCTACTTTGGAACTGAACAGGTACCTTAAAAAAAAGGCTTTTGAAATTTTCTTAAAAATATGAGAAATTGCTGTTTATGTTCTAAGCCTTGTAACGTCCAAGAAAAATAAAAGAATGTTCAAAAAACGATGCCAATCTAAAGTAGACATATGGGAAATGTGAACTAGTAACTATTTTGGGTGGTATAACCGTCTGTTTTACAAGCAGATGCATTTAAATTCTGAAAGATGCTATTTTTTATACATTTTCTCTAAATTTTGCAATTTTTCACCAATAAACACTGAATATATCGTCCAAATTTTATCACTAACATAAAGCCCAATGTGTCACGAGAAAACAGTCTCAGAATCGCTTGGATAGGTTTAAGCATTCCGACGTTATTACCACATAAAGTGAAATATGTCAGATTTGAAAAATGGGCTCTGAGCCTCAAGGCCAAAACAAGGCTGTGTCCTTAAGGGGTTAAAGAGGCTCTGTCACCACATTATAAGTGCCGTATAATTATAAGTGCCTTTTTCGGGTACATTCCGTGTTTGAAGTTAGGGGAACTTTGCTGTGAAATTGCTGCCCTGGTGTAATACGAGAGCCTTGCTTCTAGAGAAGATGATGATATTTTGAGGCAGATGTGCTTGGGCCCTACCCTTCCTGGTTCCCAAATAATAGGGCCTTGATAACCATCTTTTAGGCCTCATGCACACGACCGTAGCCATGTGCACGGCCGTGATTTTCGGGTCGGCCTGCAGCGGAGTGTCACCTGCGAGCCACCCGCAAAACGCGGGCCGTGCACATGGCCACGGCCATTATTTTCTATGCACCTGGACCGCAGAACACGGCCGTAATAAGACTTGCCCATTATTTCTGCGGTCTAGAATCCTGGGCCATGCACGGACCGTGGAAATCACGGTCGTGTGCTTGGCCCCATAGGAATAAATGGGGCCGCAATCCTCCCGTGGATTTTCCGGGGAATTGCGGCCGCAAAAGCACGTTCGTGTGCATGTTTTCTTCTGGCCTCCTGCACATGGGGATAGCATGTAAGCGTTATACAATACCATCTGTTCGATATGCATGACAAGCATTTTGTACCATGGGACAGAGGGAAGATGGGTGACATATACATATAGCAAAGCTGGGTGACATAGCATACATGTAGGAAAGCTGGATGACAAGACATTTCATATAGGAAAGCTGTTTTGCCATCACGCTGTCACTCTGCCAAACTAGACTAAAAATTGTGAAATGCAGACCGGGCAGTTTTACTGATACTCCTGAGGATGTAGCATGATAATGCTGCTATTGAAACGCGTAGGGTTCAAACGATAAGGTGTACATAGTATTAGGGAAAAATTAGAAGGTGGAATGTGAATAGGGACAGAACAGTAACCCTGAATAATCACCCCCCCTGTACCGAGTACTCTTGTCAAGAGCCTGAAAAAGTCCAAATGGACTAGTAGCTCACACCTTTTAAAGGGAATGTGTTGCGAATTAAAACATTTTTTTAGTAAGTTACTTATTTTTATTACATTTTTTTTTGTGTATTTTTTTTTCTTTAACAAGGTGGGTAGTATTAAAAGTTAAATAATAATTTGAGATGTTTTCCTATGTTGGCCACCAGAGGGAGCACTTCCCAGATTTACAGCAAGGTGAATCAAGCAAAGCAACCCGACTCAAAGCTGCTGTAAATGTGGGAGGGAGACTCACTCCCTCCCTATTTTTGGCTACTACTCAAAAGACGTGTCTTCAAAATTGCTAAGCAGTGTCCGGATCCACTTTGGGAGTGATTTTTACAAATGGTAGCTGACAGAAGCTATAGGACCCTGTGGTGAATGACTTTTCAGTTGACAGGTTCACATGGTGTGTATTTGATGTGTTTATTGGCGCATTTTACATGCCGTAAAATGCGTAAAAAATGCTAGATTAAGCTTCTCATTTACATCAATGGGAAGCTGTGGCGTTAGTACATACAACGCGTTTTTTTTTACACAAGCGTTTTTAAAAACGTGTTGTGTAAAAAAAGAAATGTCGAGTCAATTCTTTGGCACGTAAAACGCACCAAATGTTCCCATAGTCAATGGGAGTTATGCTCCAAAAAAGGCACAAAAATCGCACACAAAACACGTAAAATAAACTTTAAAAAGACCTGTATTTTAAAAAGCACTTCACAAGAAACGCTAGTATATTCGACACGTTTACACGTCTTACATGCCTAAGGGAATTATTTTTAATTGACGTCTAGTTTCTATTGTTGCGCAGGGGAGAAGACAGAAGACTGCTGTAGGTGAGATAAGTTTTTTTTTCTTTCATACTACTAACTTTATTTTTTTTATTTTGCAGGTTCCGATGGACCTATTGGACGAAGTCGTAGATTCGGTGTACTACTTCTATGAACTACGTTTTTTTAAAATAAAATGGTGAAAGAGGGTTTTGTCTGGGAATTTTTATTTCTTTTTTATATCTGGCTGATTATGAAAAATGGGAGAGACCCCACATTGTTCTTGTCAATTATTAATTTAAAAAAAATATAAAAAATTACGTGGGTTCCCACCATATTTCATAATCAGCCAGATACAATAAAGCAGCCGCAGCCTATTATTACAAGGTTTGAAGGGTTTTTGGCCTTTCCCAGCCCCGCAATACAAGCCTGCGGCCGCCCCAGTGCCCGATCATCGCTCCAGATGGTCGGGTACTGGATTGTACCTGGCTCTTCCCGATACCCCTGGTGGCAGTGGGTACCGGGGTAATAATGGGGGTTAGTTGCAGCCTTTTTACTGGCTAACACTAAGCCCCGCCTTAGTAATGGATGCTGTCAAACAGACAACTGCCATTCCTAAGGCGCTAATAAAGTATTAAAAAAACACAGAGACATAAGAAAATATTTTTATTGAATTAAAAACTCTCCACAAGACCCTCGTTAACCATTTTATTTTAAATAATAAAAATGCATATAGTCACAGTTGTCCCCCGAATCTACCACTTCGTCCAATAGGTCCAGCGCAAACTGCAAAGCAAAAAACAATAAAGTTAGTAATATGAAAAATAAAAAATCTTATACTCACCTACAGCAGTCTTCTGTCTTCTCCCCTGCGCCGCAATAGAAACTAGACGTCAATGAACTGTAGTTTCTATTGTGATGCACGGGACCTAGAGATGCGCCAGAAATAATTCTGCCGCATCATGGAGCTCCCCCCACAAGCAGCCGTTCCCTCAAACCCACGCACCCCATACGAACACCCCACACATGCAGCCGCTCTGCAAATCCCGCACCCTCCCCCACACATGCAGCTGCTCCGCAAACTCCCCACACACATCCCCCCACACATGCAGCCGTTCCACAAACCCACACAAAAGAGAATTTCGCTGAGCTACGCTGTTTCTGTAACTCCCATAGGAGTGAATGCCAGTTACGGAAGCAGCGCAGCTATGCTTGGTGAAATAGCATTACATATAGGAAAGCTTGGTGATATAGAATTACATATAAGAAAGCTGGGTGATATAGAATTACATATAGGAAAGCTGTGTGATTTAGCGTTACATATAGGGAAGCTGGGTGACATGACATTACATATAGGAAAGCTGGGTGACAGTATTACATATAGAAAGGAAAGCAGGGTGGTATAGCATTACATACAAGAAAGCTGGGTGACATCACATTACATACAAGAAAGCTGGGTGACAAGGCATTACATATAGGATAGCTGGGTGACATGACATTACATACAACAAAGCTGGGTGACATGACATTACATATAGGAAAGCTGGGTGACAAGGCATTACATATAGGAAAGCTGGGTGACAGCATTACATATAGGAAAGCTGGGTGACATGGCATTACATATATGAAAAATGGGTGGCATGGCATTACATATTGGAAAGCTGGGTGACATGATATTACATATAGGAAAGATGGGTGACATGGCATTAAATATAGGAAAGCTGGGTGACATGGCATTACATATAGGAAAGATGGATGACAAGGCATTACATATAGGAAAGCTGGGTGGCAAGGCATTACATATGGGAAAGATGGATGACAAGACATTACATATAGGAAAGATGGGTAACAAGGCATTACATATGGGAAAGCTGGGTGACATAGCATTACATATGGGAAAGCTATGTAACATGGTATTACCTAAAGAAAAGCTGGGTGACAAGACATTACATATAGGAAAGCTGGGTGACATGGCATTACATATAGAAAAGCTGGGTGATGTAGCATTACATATAGGGAAGCTGGGTGATATAGCATTACATATAGGGAAGCTGGGTGACAAGACATTACAAATAGGAAAGCTGGATGACATGGCATTACATATAGAAAAGCTGGGTGATATAGCATTAAATATAGAAAAGCAGGATGACATGGCATTACATATAGGGAAGCTGGATGACAGCATTACATATAGAAAAGGAAAGCAGGGTGATATAGCATTACAGACAAGAAAGCTGGGTGACATGACATTAGATATAGGAAATCTGGGTGACAAGGCATTACATATAGGAAAGCTGGGTGACATGACATTACATATAGGAAAGCTGGGTGACAAGGCATTACATACAAGAAAGCTGGGTGACATGACATTACATATAGGAAAGCTGGATGACAAGGCATTACATGTAGGAAAGCTGGGTGATATAGCATTACTTACAAGAAAGCTGGGTGACATGACATTACATATAGGAAATCTGGGTTACAAGGCATTACATATAGGAAAGCTGGGTGACATGACATTACATATAGGAAAGCTGGGTGACAAGGCATTACATACAAGAAAGCTGGTTGACATGACATTACATATAGGAAAGCTGAGTGACAAGGCATTACATATATAAAAAATGAGTGACATGGCATTACATATTGGAAAGCTAGGTGACATGATATTACATATAGGAAAGATGGGTGACATGGCATTAAATATAGGAAAGCTGAGTGACATGGCATTACATATAGGAAAGCTGGGTGACATGACATTACATATAGGAAAGCTGGGTGACAAGGCATTACATACAAGAAAGCTGGGTGACATGACATTACATATAGGAAAGCTGGATGACAAGGCATTACATGTAGGAAAGCTGGGTGATATAGCATTACTTACAAGAAAGCTGGGTGACATGACATTACATATAGGAAATCTGGGTTACAAGGCATTACATATAGGAAAGCTGGGTGACATGACATTACATATAGGAAAGCTGGGTGACAAGGCATTACATACAAGAAAGCTGGTTGACATGACATTACATATAGGAAAGCTGAGTGACAAGGCATTACATATATAAAAAATGAGTGACATGGCATTACATATTGGAAAGCTAGGTGACATGATATTACATATAGGAAAGATGGGTGACATGGCATTAAATATAGGAAAGCTGAGTGACATGGCATTACATATAGGAAAGCTGGGTGACATGACCTTACATATAGGAAAGCTGGGTGACAAGGCATTACATATAGAAAAGATGGGTGACATAGCAATACATATAGGACAGATGGGTAACAAGCCATTACATATAGGAAAGATGGGTGACAAGGCATTATATATAGGAAAGATGGGTAACAAGCCATTACATATAGGAAAGCTGGATGAAAAAGCATTACATATAGGAAAGATGGGTAACAACCCATTACATAGAGGAAAGATGGGTGACAAGGCATTACATATAGGAAAGATGGGTAACAAGCCATTACATATAAAAAAAAAGATGGGTAACAAGGCATTATATTTAGGAAAGATGGGTAACAAGCCATTACATATAGGAAAGCTGGGTGACAAAGCATTACATATAGGGAAGATGGGTAACAAGCCATTACATATAGAAAAGATGGGTGACAAGGCATTACATATAGGAAAGATGGATGACAAGGCATTATATATAGAAAAGATGGGTAACAAGCCATTACAAATAGGAAAGCTGGGTGACAAAGCATTACATATAGGAAAGATGGGTAACAAGCCATTACATATAGAAAAGATGGGTGACATGGCATTATATATAGGAAAGCTCGATGACATGGTATTACATATAGAAAAGCTGGGTAACAAGCCATCACAAACATCATAACTGTGTCAATGACAATGAAATAAACAATATCCATTCTGGAGAGATATAAAATACAGGCAGAAAACAAGGCAGATTACTGGAGGGAGAAGAACGTAACTTTTCTGCCGAGCTGTTGGGGGGAGGCGGAGGCAACAGCTTTATGAACGTGCCGGTGATAATGAAAGCCCCGTCCCCACTTTTGTCTCTGCCGCTACATATGGAATTTCCCTCACAACAGGCAGTGGATGGCAGAATAGGAGGAAGTGAGACCTCTAGTGGCCGGGGCTTTTTAAGGGACTTCTAAATTATAATATAAAGTGATTTACGCTTTTGATGCTTATTAATGCAACTTTCGAATGAGAACAAGTCTGAAAAGTTAGTGACTATTTAAATTGTGTTCCTATGTAAGGAAACCGTCTGATAATATGTATATTACCAGAACTGTGACATCACAGTCAGAGATACAGTATGTCTAGGCACTTGTAGAACACTGTACTGTTATATCACAATTACCAAGAAATATATCATAAGTAAAGTGATAACTTCATCAAATTCAATATCCTGGCCAATCCGCTTGACAAAAATCACTGCCTCCTGCGACTCTAATAGCAGAGGCGGTCGCTCTGTGTTTCGTGTTAAAATGAGCCATTATACAACTACAATGACTTTAAAGAATGAAATGAGAAGAATCCTAAAGGAAAGGATTCTTGGAAGGAGGAGAGGGATCAAGGAAGACCCGGAACCTTTGTTCACTGTTGGACAAGGTGATCAGAAACCACTGGATATGGATAGGGACACCTCAGAAGTGGTGTCTAAAACAAAAGATCTGGAGAGGGGAAGAAATATCAAAAGAGATGCAATCCTCACTGAGAAGAGGAAGACGGAGAACCTCAAAGTGTCTGATTCTGCAATCTCTGCCTATGAAGAACTGCAAAAGACCAGGATTAACAAGGAGAAGATCCTGAAATAACACAGAAATATTAATAGTGCAGAGTTAGAATCGGACGAGGAATTCCAAGAAACACCAAAATGCATCACTTTTAAACATCTGGAGAGGGGAAGAAAGATCAAGAGAGAAGCAATTCTCACTGAGAAGAGGAAGATGGAGAACCCTTAAAGTGTCTGACTCAGCAACCTCTGCCTGTGAAAAACTGCAGAAGACCATTCTCAACACCAGAAATAACATCAGAGAACAGGTCCCTGCACGACGGAGGATCAACAAGGAGAAGATCCGGAAACCATGCAGAAATATTGTGCAGAGTTGGAATCAGACGAGGATCTCCAAGAAACACCAAAACGCATCACTTACCCCAGATCTAAAAGCTCAGAGAGTCCAAACCTCTAATGAATGGAAACCCAGAAGAGGATTAAGAACAACATAGACTTGGTTCTCCAGAGTAGGAGGAGACTCAGATATCTCAGCCCAGTCTAGGACGGAAATGGTGCAAAATGGTCCAGGCCATCAACTATCAATACTGCATCCAGACAGTCTAACCAACACAACTGCATGGTTTCTCCAGCCAATACAGCGGGTAAGATGGGAACAGATGGAGGTGAATGATGGGGGTTGTAGTGTCATTGTGCTGCATCATCACATGACGTATAATATATGGGATATGGATTTATTTCCATATTTTATTTGAATGTAGACAAATTACACCTGCATTTTAATCCTATGTTCTATGGGTGTGAAGATTATAATCTATTGCCTACAATCTGTCTTTTCTCGCCTCTATCCCTGTTTCTTTTAATACAGTCTGACTTCATTTGAGTTCAGTTGAACAGAACTGAGGCTTTGTTGCTACAAATACTTGTTTATCCCTGATATATTTCATGCATATTTTTCCACCCTGTACACATCTATCACTTCCATACAGGGGCGTAACTAGCAAAGACTGGGCCCCATAGCAAACTTTTGACTGGGGCCCACCCTCCCCTGGGTGTCACACAACCCCCCCCTTGTAGATAGTGCCTCCCTGTAGATTCCGCCGCACAGCGCCCCCCTGTAGATAGCGTCATACAGCCCCCTGTAGATGGCGCCATACAGCCCCTGTAAATAGCGCCATACAGCCCCCCTGTAGATAACGCCATACAGCCCCCCTTGAAGCTAACGCCGTACAGCACCCCCTGTAGATAAAGCCATACAGCCCCCTGTAGATAAAGCCATACAGCCCCCCCTGTAGATAACGCCATATCGCCATTCAGCCACAATCCCCCCCCCCAAAAAAAAAAACGGCCTACAGTATGTCTTACAAAAGACATGTATCCCCTATCCACAGGATAGGGGATACATGTGTGATCGCTGGCAGCGATAAGGAGAACCCCGAAGTTCTCCATGACAAACCTCAGACTTCCGGGGTCTGCACAGCTCAATAAAAATGAAAGGAGCCGCTGATCACGCATGCGCACAAGCGCTCCATTCATTTCTACGGAGCTGCCGACACAGACCCCGGAAGTCCGAGGTTTCTCATGAAGAACTTTGGGGGACTTTCGGTCCCCCGTTCTCCTTATCACTGCCTGTGGATAGGGGATACATGTCTTTTGTAGGAGCAACCCCTTTAATGGCAGTGCGGGGAGATACCTCCCTGCTCTGCCATAATGTTCAGTGGCATCACGCTGTAGCAGCCATAGTGGCTGCTAGCGGAGCCTCCGGCCATGGGGGGATGTCATCAGGCGGAACGGGCCCCCTCATTCCGCGGGCCCCGTAGCAGCCGCTATGGCTGCTACAGCGGTAGTTACGCCACTGCTTCCATAGTATCCAATCACAAAGTAGTATTTACTTCCTAAACTACAAAGTAATAATAATGTGATAGTGATTAACACTATACATTATATAAAATATCAAATATAACTAATCCCCCCTAGGTTTCATAGATTCTGTATATTATTAGTTTATAGAGAACATTGTTGGCCTGGTTGTAGAAATCATTTGCACACATTACATAGTCATATATAGATAAATAGATACAATCAGCAGCGGTTGCATTGGGTAACTCCACTTTTTCATTGCACTAGTTTTTATTCTCTATTATGTCAATAAAAATGTCTAACTATCCTGAAACGATATTTAATCTTTTCCCGCATTTGGACATAACTCTACGTCAGTTTTATCAGTGCCTTGCCGCAAATAGACGTAAAGTTATGTCCGGTGGATGGAGCAGGCACAGGAGCTGTGCCTGTGCCATCCACAGCGAGTGGCAGCTGTAAGATACAGCCGACATCCCGATGATCCCGGCAGTTTAACCCTTTAGACGCAGTGGTCAATAGCGACTGCGGCATCTATGCGGTTAGACTGAGAGTGGGGACTCCCCCTGTCACACATCAGTGCCTAGCGAAGCAATCACGAGGTGCCAATCTGTTGCTATGACAGTTTGTTACTGACAGGCAATAATGCTTTAGTATACTAAGTATACCAAACATATCAGCAATCAAATGATCGCATTGTGAAGTTTGCTAGTGGAACTCAAAAATAAATTAAATAAAATTAGTTAAGAAAATCATATAAAAAATAAACAAAACTACAGGCCCTTCCTACCCATGTGGACTTAGAGGCCCAGATCGCCCGCCACGCCAGGGACATCTCCGCAATCCAACAAACCGTCCAACAAATGCCCACCAGGTCAACAACGAACCCAAGACATGGACAGTTCGGTCTCTAATCTCTCAACTACCATGCAATCTCACTCTACTTTGCTGAGTGACCTTACTCTTCACATGGATGATCTGGTAAATAGTGGTCGGCATAACAATATCAAAATCAGAGGCATACCAGAATCGGTAGGTAATGCTGACCTATGACGCTCTGTCACTTCTCTATTCCACCAGCTAATTGGCTTATCTGACAGCGACAACCTGGAACTCAACAGAATTCACAGGATCCATGCAGTGGCAGATTAAGAAGACCATGGGCCCTGGGCTGTTACCCAAACTTGGGCCCCCGTTCTCCACCGCCACCCTGCTGCGCCGTAACTATTGCTAACACTACCCTTTTGCACAAGCATTAACAAATGGGTGTTACGATTCCCCTTTCTCAGGGCTGTGTCCCTACATACTGACAGTATCACACTGTGCAGGGACACAGCGCCAACCCCCCATGTAGACAGCGCCACACACACACCCCCTGTAGCTAGAGCCACACACACACACACACACACACACACACACACACACACACACCCCTGTAGATAGAGCCACACACACACCCCTGTAGATAGCCACACACACACACACACACACACACACACACACACACACACACACACACACCCCTGTGGATAGAGCCACACACACACACACACACACACACAAACCACTGTAGATAGCGCCACACACACACACACACACACACACACACACACACACATAACCCCCTGTAGAGAGCGTCACACAGCCCCCTATAGATAGCATCACACAGCTCCATATAGATAGCATCACACAGCACTCCCCCTTATATATAGTGCCACACAGCGCTCCCCCCCTTGTATATAGTGCTACACAGCGTCGCTACACTGCAGCCCTGGGATGACATTTTATCCCATATGACTTCTGCAGCCTGTGATTGGCTGCAGCGGTCACATGGGGTGAAACGTCATCCCAGGAGGCCGGCCCGGACGAAGAAACAAAATTCTGGGCAAGTATAAGATTTTTATTTTTTCTAAATTGCGTTTTTACATAACATCTGCTATTTGTTGCGAGTTTTACCTCCCCATTGAATTAAATGGGGAAAACCCAAAACAAATGAGCAGTGTTTACTCAAATACAATTGACATGCTGCGGAATAAAAAAATGCACCGCAGGTCAATTTCTGAGCTTTTTTTTCCCCACTTATCATTTACGCAGTGTGTGATGAGAATTGTTCACATCTAATCTACTCTGCTGCTAGTGTATTAGGGCTTGTCCACATGTAACGGAATTGCTGCGTATTTTCCGCCCGGAAAATACGCAGAATACGGTGGAAGCAAAGTGAGTGAGATTTACCAAATCTCATCCAGACGCTGCGTAAAATTTCCGACCAGGCATTTTGTCCTGCGGTGCGTATTTCTCGTACTGCAGCATGTCAATTCCTGCTGCGGAAAGTGGACAGAATTGCTGCATTTTTTCAGAGGAGACGTCACCATCCCACAACATTGAGAAAAACGCAGCAAGATACGCACCATTTTCTGCAGCAAAAATTCTGCTAGTTTCTGCGGAATTGCTGCAGAAATATATACACATATACATATATATATATATATATATATATATATACACATACACACACACACATAAAGTACACACACGAGTATGCACATTATACACATAAAGTACACATTGTAAACACACACTAGTATGCACATTATACACATATAAAGTACACATTGTAAACACACACGAGTATGCACATTATACACATATAAAGTACACATTGTAAACACACACGAGTATGCACATATAAAGTACACACTGTAAACACACGAGTATGCACATTATACACATATAAAGTACACATTGTAAACACACACGAGTATGCACATTATACACATATAAAGTACACATTGTAAACACACACGAGTATGCACATTATACACATATAGAGTACACATTATACACACACATGCACTTACCTTTTATGTAGGATATTTGTGAGTCTTCACTGCAGCTCTTCTCCTGCTCACAGCCCGACACAGAGCCCACCGACAGTTTCCCCTCCCCCATGTCCCGACAGCTAGCAGCAGGAGGAGAGATGTTTAGAGCAGGGAAGGGGGGCTGGAGGGGGAGCTTCTAAAGCAGCACAGACCACGGCTGCTAAGCAGGAGCGAAGCTCCCCTCGTCTCATGACATGTGCAGTCTTGGCACCGGGGCTCCCTCCGGTGCTAGCGACGCCACTGGGCATGAGGGGGTTCGGGTTGCTATGGGCCCCCTGGGAGCCTTGGGCCCCGGGCGGCCGCCCGAACCGCCCTAATGATAATCCGCCACTGGATCCACGTGATGTCTTGTGCCGTGTCAATTTTTTTCAACAGAAAGAAGCTCTGCTATGGAAGGCTTGGCATATGGGTCCCATAGCAAATGAAGATGCATCCATAAGCCTGCTACCAGATGTTTCACGTCGAACCCTTAACAAGCAACGAATGGTGAAGCCTATTTTAGACAAGACCCGCGGGGCGGGAGCCTCATACCGCTGGGGACATCCCTTCCACATCATTTTACACAAAGCTTGCAGCGAATATGCGATCAGATCCCCAGATAACCTTTAGGGTGGGTTCACACACCCTATTTACCGACGTAATTCGGGCATTTTAACCTCGAATTACGTCCGACAACACGGCTCCAAAGCGCCGGCAAACATCTGCCCATTCATTTGAATGGATTTTACGATGTTCTGTGCCGACGGTCATTGTTTTTTACGCGCCGCTGTCAAAAAACGGCGCGTAAAAATGACGCCCGCGTCAAAGAACTTCATGTCACTTCTTGGGACGTAATTGGAGCCGTTTTCCATTGACTCCTTAGAAAAACAGCTCAAATTACGTCCGTAATGGACGCTGTGAAAAAACGCCTGCACATGCCATTACGTCTGAAATTCAGGAGCTGTTTTCTCCTGAAAACAGCTCCGTAATTTCAGGCGTATCGAACGTGTACGTGTGAACATACCCTTACTTTGCTTGGTGTGGATCCGGTCCCAGACTGGACAGTTCCTCGTCTCTTCCTGCGAGCACCACTATGATAAAATCTAGATCGATCTTCCGCTCCTCCCCGTCAAGTAGACATGATCCGACCCTCCAAAAGTTCTACAGCCAATCACCCTCCAGCCATGAACCCCATAACCCCTCTGACGACTTGAGCTTCTACTCTTCCACTTTACTTGCTCTGGGACATCGTCAGTACAGATTCCCTGCCCTATGGATCCCTTCTTCACGATGGACATTTGGGACTCACCGCAATCAGACTACGTATATATGTTTGCATGATCTTTATATCTGACATTATATGCTGGCTTATATGCCTTTCCTCTAAATATCTCTCCGTACCCACACATATATTGGTACCGTTCATAGGATGGTTTATTTGCTTATATTCTCTGTATTAAATTACATTATCAATTATCAAACAGGATGCCGAATTACTAAGATATGTATTCTCCATTATTTTAATGGAGGGAGAAGGAGAAAAATATGGATCTTATGGAGGCGCTGCTACGTGGCGAGATTTGTGGAAATGAAGTCCAGAATATGATAAATAAGAATAATTTATTTCAATGGGTGGCTACGCGTTTCAACGCTGAACAAGCGTCTTCCTCAGGCCATGTACACACTGTGCTTCCCACACTTTATATAACATATATAAAGTACAGTGAAGTTTACCGCTCAGACGGCACTGGTAACAGTCCAATATCATTCAGTATGGGCTCTCTCCCAGAAAAATGCAGTGGACAGTCCGCAATCCAATGAGGGTGTGGATGGTAATTCTTATCCTTGTAGTTCCACCGAGCTCCTTATCGTCTCTCTCCACATTCAAAGAACTCCTGGTAGGAAAAGGATCTTATGTCTAGAAGTAACAAGAAATAAAAAAAACTTTATATAACATAATGGGTTCAAACTTACAAGAGTGAAAAACCGCCAAATCTGCCGAGGTCAGAGTGTGACCGTGACGTCACACCCGTTTTTTTTCAACAACAGAACAGTAAATGCGAAAATAAGGCATTATCAAAATACATTCTTTTGTTTGCAAGACAAAGACACTTGGTAGTAGGAATGATTCCTAAATTGTATAATTTATAGAAAAGACATAAAACTAATAATCTTTAAAAACCGGGAGTATGTCGTTTATCTGTAGTGCATTGGAAAAGGTATGTTAAAACCAATAAAACACGCTCTAAACAGACACTTTTATGTTTATGTACCAAAGATTAGTACAGCTTACAGTAACATTAGAAGTTATAATATAAATTGACTTTGTAATGAGAGTCGTTGTGTTGCTGGGTTACATTGAAGGACGCCGGGACGCGCCTTCGTTGCTAGGACAACCAAGGAGGATCGAGACTTCAAGGGGAACACGACGGGCCAAAGGAACTGTAGTAAGTTAATAAAGAAATGAAAGTGCTTCTACGTGTATTTGTTTGACATATTTAGAATAGTAGATCATGATCGGGGGGTGACAAGCTTTCTACTTATAACCGAAATGGTTTGTTATAATTTTACTATGAAATAGTAGCTATGCCGGAAAAGGTGCCAGTAAAGCTCTAAATGGACATTTTTATGTTTTTGTACCAAAGATTAGTGCAACTTACAATAATGTTATAAATTAACTTTGTAATGAAAGTGATTGTGTTGCTAGGTTACTTTGAAGGGCGCCGGGACGCGCCTTCGTTGCCAGGACAACCAAGGAGGATCGAGACTACAGAGGGAACAGGATGGACCAAAAGTGCTGTAGGTGAGTTAATAAAGAAATGAACATACTTCTACATGTATTTGTATGACATATTTAGAATAGTAGATCTTGATCTGGGGGTGACAAGCTTTTCAAGATTATAACCGAAATGGTTTGTTTTGATTTTTATATAAAACAGTAGGTAAGCCGGAAAAGATACCTATCATAGGTAATATTATGCTTATTTTCGTTTTATTTTCATTTTGAACGTTAGGAACATATTATCATATTATTTCGGATTTTTACGAACATGTTGTCATATTATCAATACCTTTTAGTAATTACGTTGACTGAAATTGGAATGTTTTAATCTAATGTGGACTCAGAGATGTCGTTAAGAACCCCTGGGTATAATGTTTGTAATCTAAAAATACAATAGTTTTCCCTCTGTTTGAGTTTATTATACCTGTTGGGGACATCTGGGTGGATGTCCTCAATTGGTGTGATGTTGATTTGGTTAAATTGACAATTGTGTACCTGGGTGAAATGACGGGACACACTGTGTTTTAGAAAGCCAGTGTTCACATTGAATCTGTGTTTGTTCAATCTAGATCGCAGACATTGTGTAGTTCTCCCTATATATTGCAACTGGCAGGTACATTCCATTAGGTAAATTACGTAGGAACTACTGCAATTAAGGAATGATTTGATATTAAATGTCTCTTTTGTAACAGTAGATGTATATGTGTATTTCTTATGGGTGATGCTGTTACAACATAAACACCGGGGGTGACCACATTTGAAAGAGCCATTCAATTTGGACAAAAAGTTTTTTTGTGGTATTTTTGGTTTTCTGACCCTGCTAGGGGCTAACATGTTTTTCAGAGTCAAAGACCGTCTGAATGTAATGCTCAGTTGAGCCGGTATCAAATCCTTCAGATAGGGGTCATTTTTTATAATGTGCCAATGTTTGTACAGGATGGCCCTAACTGTTTTGTTCCCTTGGTTAAAAGTGTTATTAAAATTAGTGTTGTATTTATTAGATTCAAATTTTTTATGTGTTGGATTAAGACAATGGTCTTGAGATAATTCTGAGGATTTACGCCGCGCACCTTTAATCAGGTTTAGAGGGAAATTCTTCTCCCTGAACCTTTTTTCCAGGATATTACATTCTTTTTTAAAATTTTCATCGGTGCTACAGTTTTTTCTGACCCTTCTAAATTGCCCGAAGGGTACATTTTTTAGCCAAGGTCGATAATGTGCACTTTTAAAATCAATATAGCTGTTGACATCGACAGGCTTAAAATGGGTTTTGGTAATAAAATGTTTAATATTGGTGTCATAGCTGATAGTCAAATCCAAAAAATCAATAGAAATTGTGGAAAAATTGTGCGTGAAAGATAAGTCATAATTATTGTCGTTAAAAATTTCGATAAAACTAGCAGCTTCATTCTCAGTTCCTTTCCACACAAAGAACAGGTTGTCTATAGTAAAATATATAGTAAAATATTATCCCCTCTCACCTCGGAAGCGTCAACCTCCACGATGAATGGCTCCATTTGGTTAGGCTGAATCAGCACTGGGGCCGAGATAAAGCACTTCTTAAGGACCTCAAAAGCCTAGACCGCCTCCGGAGGCCAGTGGAGGAGAAAATAGTCTGCATATAAAGCTCAATACATACCATTACTGTGTACAAGAGACCGTCTGTATACAAAGGTCAATATACTGCATTACTGTGCATAAGAGAGAGTCTGAATATAAAGCTCAATATACAGCAATACTGTACATAAGAAACCATCTGCATACAAAGCTCAATATATAACATCACTGTGCATAAGGAACCATCTGCAAACACAACCTAATATACAGCATGAGGCCCCATGCACACGACAGTATTTTTCATTAGTAATTACGGACAGTAAATACTGACAGTAATTACTGACCCATTCATTTCTATTGGCCGCAGACACTTTTCAGTATTTTTACTGATGGGTGTCCGTGCTGAAAAAAATCATAGAACCTGTCCTATTCTTGTCAGTAATTACGGCAAAGACTCTCCCATAGAAGTCTATGGGAACTTCCGTAAATACGGACGGCTACGGATGTGCATCCGTAAACCATCCGTATTTACGGAAGCATTGCTAGACAACATGTTGATGACATCATTTTCAACCTCCCTCTTTTTGTAAGGCTCCGTATATAGGGATGGGATACGGATGCAATATGGATCGTATTTGCAGACACCCTTCCGTATATACGGATGAAATTACGGATGCGTACTAATCCGTATTTACGGTCAGTATTTCGGGGTAGGTGAAAATACTGTTGTGTGCATGGGGCATCACTGTGTATAAGATACAGTTAGCATGTAATACACAATTCTTGCTGCAAGAAGCTCCATAAGTCTAATGTAGAAGGGACTTCTAAAGCTCAGATTTCTGGACATACACCAGCTTGCGTTAAAACTTTTCATAATCTAAACAGGTGCTCCAGAAGAAGTTGGCAATCTGTAAATTATACTAACTACGTGACCTGCATCAACCCAAATCGGCTTTCACAATGGATTAACATCTTCTTCATGGAATTCTCTCCACCTATCCCAGCGGCATAGCTAGGTTCTCATGCACCAGGGGCAAAGATTCATATTGACGCCCCCAACTTATTTCCTGACATTCCCTTCCCCGCTGATATGTTTGCTTTCAATGAAGTGTAATTTTTGTTTACTCTTTATTTTTATGTTACTTGAGCATAAAAACATTTGTACATTTTACAAGCGATATGGTTATATAAGGGAGTTACCATAACAATAAATTAAAAGAAAATAAATGAAAGAGATCACACACAGCCCCCTTGTAGATAGCGCGATATACAGCCCCCTGTAGATAGCGGCACACAGCCCACTTGTAGATAGCGCCATACATAGCCCCCTGTAGATAGCTCCACACAACGCCCCCTTGTAGATAGCACCATAGACAGCCCCCTGTAGATAGCTCCACACACAGCCCCACGTAGATAGCTCCACACACAGCCCCCTCTTGTAGATAGCACCACATAGTTCCCCCTTGTAGATGGCGCCACACATAGCCCCCCTTGTAGATGCCACACACAGCCCCCCTTAGATAGTGCCACACAAAGCCCCCTTGTAGATAGTGCCACACACAGCCCCCATGTAGATGGTGCCACACAGACACCCTTTTAGATGGTGCCAGGCAGCCCCCCTGTAGATAGATTTTGTGTTCTAATACTGCCTGAGGAAGGAGCTCCGAAACGCGTTGCCTGTATTCTATTAAAGATTTTGATACTTCAAACCTTGCTTGCTTCCTTATGCAACATTAAGGACTAACAGCCTTGTTGAATTTTTTGAGGTTCATCACTTTCATTGGTTGGGACTCTCACTATTCCACTATCCCCCTGTAGATAGTGCCACACAGCCCCACTTGTATATAGTGCCACACACAGCCCCCCTTGTGGATAGTTCCTTACACAGCCCGCCCTTGTAGATAGCGCCACACACAGCCCCCTTTTAGATAGTGCCACACACAGCCCCCCTTGTATAGTGCAACACAGCCCCCTTGTAGATATTGCGCACAACCCTCCCTTGTAGATGGTGCCACACAGCCCACCCTTGTAGATGTTGCCACACAAACCCCCCTTCTAGATAGCACCACACAGCCCCCTCTTGTAGATAGTGCCACACACAACCCCCTCTTGTAGATAGTGCCACACACAGCCCCCTTGTAGATAGTGCCACACACAGCCCCTTGTAGATATTGCACACCGCTCCCTTGTAGATAGTGCCACACACAGCCCCCCTTGTAGATAGTGCCACACACATCCCCTTGTAGATATTGCACACCGCTCCCTTGTAGATGGTGCCACACAGCCCCCCTTGTAGATGGTGCCACACAGCCCCCCTTGTAGATAGTGCCACACAGCCCCTCTTGTGTATAGTGCCACACAGCCCCTCTTGTGTATAGTGCCACACACAGCCCCCTTGTAGATGGTGCCACACAGCCCCCCTTTAGATGTTGCCTGCCAGCCCCATGTAGATAGTGCCACACAGCCCCCCCTTGTATATAGTGCCATACACAGCCCCCTTGTATATAGTGCCATACACAGCCCCCCTTGTGGATAGCTACACAGCCCCTCTTGTGTATAGTGCCACACAGCCACCTCTTGTAGAGTGCCACACACAGCCCCCTTGTAGATGGTGCCACACAGCCCCCCTTTAGATGTTGCCTGCCAGCCCCCTGTAGATAGTGCCACACAGCCCCCCTTGTATATAGTGCCATACACAGCCCCCCTTGTGGATAGCTCCCCGCACAGGCTGCTCTTGTAGATAGCAACACACAGCCCCACTTCTAGATAGTGCCACAAACAGCCTCCCTTGCAGATGGTGCCACACCGCCTCCCTGTAGATGATGCCACACAGCCCTCCCTTGTAAATGGGGCCACACTGTCCCCCTTGTAGATGGTGCCACACAGCCCCCCTAGCAAATGGTGCCACACAGACCTCCCTTGTAGATGGTGCCACACAGCCCCCCTTTGTAGGTGGTGCCACACAGCCTCCCTTGTAGATGGTGCCACACAGCCCCCCTGTAGATGGTGCCACATCGCCCCCTGTAGATGGTGCCACACAGCTCCCCTGTAGATGGTGCCACACAGCCCCCCTTTGTAGAAATAAATAAATAAAAAATACTTAAAATACTTACCTAGCCCCGTTCTCTGCTCCGAGAACATTGCATAGGATGGAGTGATCCAGTGACGTCATCACACCGGCCTGCGCTGGGACTCCGTCCCAGCGTCTTATATGCTGCACCCCTAATATGGCCTGTAGCCTAGTAATGGCCGAGCAGGGAGCCACACAACCCCCCTTTTAGATATTGCCACACATCCCCCCAGTAGATAGTGCCACACAGCCACCCCCCTTGCCACACACAGCCCCCTTGTAGATAGTGCCACACAGCCCCCCTTGAAGATAGTGCCACACACAGCCCCCTTGTAGATAGTGCCACACACAGTCCCCCTTGTAAATAGTGCCACACAGCCCCCCTTGTAGATATTGTGCACAGCCATCCCTTGTAGATGGTGCCACACAGCTCACCCTTGTAGATGGTGCCACACAGCCCACCCTTGTAGATGGTGCCAGACAGCCCCCATGTAAATAGTGCCACACAGCCCCCTTGTATATAGTGCCACACACAGTCCCCTTGTTGATAGCTCCCAACTCAGTCCCCTCTTGTAGATAGCGCCACACACAGCTCCACTTCTAGATAGTACCACACACAGCCCCCTTTGTATAGTGCCACACAGCCCCCTTGTAGATATTGCACACAGCCCTCCCTTGTAGATGGTGCCACACAGCCCACCCTTGTAGATGTTGCCACACAGCCCCCCTGTAGATAGTGCCACACAGCCCCCCTTGTATAGTGCCACACACAGCCCCACCTTCTAGATAGCGCCACACACAGCCCCCCTTGTAGATGTTGCCACACAACCCCCCCTTCTAGATAGCACCACACAGCCCCCTCTTGTAGATAGTGCCACACACAACCCCCTCTTGTAGATAGTGCCACACACAGCCCCCTTGTAGATAGTGCCACACACAGCCCCTTGTAGATATTGCACACCGCTCCCTTGTAGATAGTGCCACACACAGCCCCCCTTGTAGATAGTGCCACACACAGCCCCTTATAGATATTGCACACCGCTCCCTTGTAGATAGTGCCACACACAGCCCCCCTTGTAGATAGTGCCACACACATCCCCTTGTAGATATTGCACACCGCTCCCTTGTAGATGGTGCCACACAGCCCCCTTGTAGATGGTGCCACACAGCCCCCCTTGTAGATAGTGCCACACAGCCCCTCTTGTGTATAGTGCCACACAGCCCCTCTTGTGTATAGTGCCACACACAGCCCCCTTGTAGATGGTGCCACACAGCCCCCCTTTAGATGTTGCCTGCCAGCCCCATGTAGATAGTGCCACACAGCCCCCCTTGTATATAGTGCCATACACAGCCCCCTTGTATATAATGCCATACACAGCCCCCCTTGTGGATAGCTACACAGCCCCTCTTGTGTATAGTGCCACACAGCCACCTCTTGTAGAGTGCCACACACAGCCCCCTTGTAGATGGTGCCACACAGCCCCCCTTTAGATGTTGCCTGCCAGCCCCCTGTAGATAGTGCCACACAGCCCCCCTTGTATATAGTGCCATACACAGCCCCCCTTGTGGATAGCTCCCCGCACAGGCTGCTCTTGTAGATAGCAACACACAGCCCCACTTCTAGATAGTGCCACAAACAGCCTCCCTTGCAGATGGTGCCACACCGCCTCCCTGTAGATGATGCCACACAGCCCTCCCTTGTAAATGGGGCCACACTGCCCCCCTTGTAGATGGTGCCACACAGCCCCCCTAGCAAATGGTGCCACACAGACCTCCCTTGTAGATGGTGCCACACAGCCCCCCTTTGTAGGTGGTGCCACACAGCCTCCCTTGTAGATGGTGCCACACAGCCCCCCTGTAGATGGTGCCACATCGCCCCCTGTAGATGGTGCCACACAGCTCCCCTGTAGATGGTGCCACACAGCCCCCCTTTGTAGAAATAAATAAATAAAAAATACTTAAAATACTTACCTAGCCCCGTTCTCTGCTCCGAGAACATTGCATAGGATGGAGTGATCCAGTGACGTCATCACACCGGCCTGCGCTGGGACTCCGTCCCAGCGTCTTATATGCTGCACCCCTAATATGGCCTGTAGCCTAGTAATGGCCGAGCAGGGAGCCACACAACCCCCCTTTTAGATATTGCCACACATCCCCCCAGTAGATAGTGCCACACAGCCACCCCCCTTGCCACACACAGCCCCCTTGTAGATAGTGCCACACAGCCCCCCTTGAAGATAGTGCCACACACAGCCCCCTTGTAGATAGTGCCACACACAGTCCCCCTTGTAAATAGTGCCACACAGCCCCCCTTGTAGATATTGTGCACAGCCATCCCTTGTAGATGGTGCCACACAGCTCACCCTTGTAGATGGTGCCACACAGCCCACCCTTGTAGATGGTGCCAGACAGCCCCCATGTAAATAGTGCCACACAGCCCCCTTGTATATAGTGCCACACACAGTCCCCTTGTTGATAGCTCCCAACTCAGTCCCCTCTTGTAGATAGCGCCACACACAGCTCCACTTCTAGATAGTACCACACACAGCCCCCTTTGTATAGTGCCACACAGCCCCCTTGTAGATATTGCACACAGCCCTCCCTTGTAGATGGTGCCACACAGCCCACCCTTGTAGATGTTGCCACACAGCCCCCCTGTAGATAGTGCCACACAGCCCCCCATGTATAGTGCCACACACAGCCCCACCTTCTAGATAGCGCCACACACAGCCCCCCTTGTAGATAGTGCCACACACAACCCCCTCTTGTAGATAGTGCCACACAGCCCCCCTTGTAGATGGTGCCACACAGCCCCCTTGTAGATGGTGCCACACAGCCCCCCTTGTATATAGTGCCACACAGCCACCCCTTGTAGATAGTGCCACACACAGCCCCCTTGTAGATGGTGCCACACAGTCCCCTTTTAGATGTTGCCAGCCAGCCCCCCTGTAGATAGTGCCACAAAAACAGCCCCCTTGTATATAGTGCCATACACAGCCCCCCTTGTGGATAGCTCCCCGCACAGCCCGCTCTTGTAATGAGTCAAGTGCTGAATAAGTACGTTTACAGGTATACATAAACGCGTATAATCAACTTGTGTGCAAAGCTGTAAACGATCAAGAGGTACGTGAAAAGACATATGGGTAGAAAAAAGCATATGATCATTAAAGATAAAAACGTGATCAAACAAAAAAATCCATCCCTTATAGCAATGCATCTACATAATACCGATATATGTGGACAATTTACTCAACAGGTGACCATACAGTGTCCAAAAGATTGCCATTCAATCCAACGCTATATAGCCATTGAATCATATATAAGCAGGATAAAAATAATGCAATCCCTGCATCCAGAATGCTTTCAGATGATGCTGACTCAGAATCCGCATATTCATCATAACAAACGATATCTCTGTCATCATGAGCATCCACTATAACCAAATAGGGTCCACTAATGGCACCAACTAATGATTATTGCAAAAACGGGGCAAAACTAACCATTTCATTTAACACTTTAGGGGAAACCGTCTGTAATTTCACACTAAAATTGACAACGGTCGATATGCAATCCTTGCTAGGTTAATTAATAACATACTGTATGCCCTGGTATCATTGTACGCACCTAATGTATACCAATATGCATTTATAAAAGAGCTTCTAACTGCTATCTTAACTATAAAAAAAGGCTCACTGCTAATATGTGGGGATTTTAACATAGTTGTATCCAGTGGCATTGCTAGCACAGGGCTTTCGGGTTCCAAGCCCCGGAACTTTGGCCGGTTCACCGGGTGACTGCCACATAATAACGTGGCTATAGGGGTCACCCATGGACCCCCGCACCACGTCTATAAACAGTTACTATAGTAACTGGGGCCTATGTAATAAAATAAATGGACCCCTGTTACTATAGTAATAACAATATACTTACACTCCTTGTTCCTGAGCGCAGCGGAGGTCCCGACGTCTTCTCGCGTTATGACGTCATGATGCTGTGTGCCACACACAACACCGCGACGCTGGATGGCGTTAGGACCTCCGCTGCATTCGGATCCGAATAGGAGGGTAAGTGTAACTTTACTGTCCGCTGGGGACCTGTATCTAAGACTAACTTGTGGTAGGCTTAGGTACATGGTCTAACAGACAATATCACGCATGGGCCCTGTATCTAAGCCTAAAATGTGGTAGGCTTAGATTCAGGGCCCAGCAGACAGGATCACACATGGTGTGATCCTGTCTGCTGGGCCCTGTATCTAAGCCTATCACATGGTAGGGCATAGAAACATGGCCCATGTGTGATCCTGTCTGATGGGCCCTGTATCTAAGCCTCCCACATCTAAGGGACCCAGCAGACAGTAATCTTATACAGCCCCAGTCCTGTATCTAAGGTGGTAGTAATAAAGCTTAAAAAAATAGGACATAGAAAAAATATTTTATTGAAATAAAAAACCACCACACAATCTTCGTTAACCATTTTATTTAGAAAAAAAACGCAGTCTTTGAAGTAGTCCTCGAATCCAAAGTAGTCCAACAACCGAACCTGTACAAAAACACAAACACACAAAAAATTTGTAACACATAAGAAAAACAATTATTATACTTACCTTTCCTGCGTCCAGCGCTGGAGCCACAAGGTCAGCTAGCTGGGCCCTATATCTAATCCTATGATGTGTGACACTGTCTGATGAGCCGCTGTATCTAAGCCTATCATATGCGATAAAGTCTGCTGAGACAATGCATCCAATCCTATCCAGTGGTGTAGCTATAGGGGCCTTGGTGATCTTATCTCCGATATTTATGTAAAACAAAATATTTTTTCCGCGGAGACATATGTCTCGCCCCTGATCCTTTAAGACCCTAGCAACGCCCCTGGTTGTATCTCCTCTGTTAGATAAATCCTCTCAATCCTCTTCACAAGTGGACTCATCCTTTTCCCACTTGCTCCTCTCTGAGGATTTTTACGATATATGTTGAGTACTTCATGCATCTGAGCGTGATTACACATTTTATTCTAAACCTCATAAAACCTATTTCAGGATAGACTGTTTATAGCTGACAAATGGTTATTACAAAGAATTAAGTCCTCTATTATCGGACACATAACGTAGTCAGACAACGCTCCTGTCTCATGTCAAATATTAGAACAACATAATTATATACCATTTTACCCATAAAGACTAAATAATTATCTTCTTTCTGTATCCTAATACAAAGAACAAATAGAATCCTCCTTGACAGAGTACTTTACATTAAACTGTACCCCAGAAGTTTCTCCAACTACAATCTGGTGTGCACACAAAGCAACTATAAAGGTAATTCAAATAGCAGCACACGATAAGAAAACTAGACTCCTTAACCCCTTAAAGGACCAGTGTCACGAAAAAAAATTTTTTATATAAATTTGCTTTTATTGTGTTATTTAAAAAAATTTGTATTTATTTGTGTTTGTGTTTTACTTTTTTTTATTTTTTCACTTTTTCTTGTCCATGGGGGCTGCCATTTTTTTTTCCATCTCTGTATGTGTTGATTTACGACACATACCGACATGGAATACGGCACATACAGTCCCATAGTGAATGCGAACGGGGCCCGTTCCATCCACTATGCTGTACACTGTCTGTGTGGGAACGGCGCATGTGCCGCTTCCACACAGTCCAAATTGAACTGTGCGATGTCTGGCGCCATTTTCTTGTGGACCGGAAGTCGCGGCCGGACAGTAAGATTACTACTTCCGGTCGCGGCTTCCGGACTTGTGCACTTGGAGCGCAGGTAGCAGACAGAGCGGACGGACCGGAGGGAGCGGCAGCGGCAGGAGCAGGTAAGTTAGGTCTGTGTATGTACGTGTTTTACTGTGTGTTTACTACTGTATGTTAACCTACTACACTGTGTGTTTGCTCAAAAAATGGCAACACACAGTGTAGGAGGTTTGACCGTTCAATCCCCTCGTTTCTCCTGGCACTAGCCAGGATAAAGGAGGGGGGATTCTGAGAGCTCACTAGAGTGAGTGAGTTTTCTCAAATTTTGCAGCATAAAGAAATGTGGTTGCTTTACCACATGCAATGCTGCAATTTTGGGAATTGCTCCATCTATTGACCAGCGCTGGGAAATGTTATAAATTAGAATCTAATTTATAATATTTCCTGACTCGTGAAAAAATTAAACAAATTAGAACAATGTTTAATCACCTATACACTAACTGTTTAACTTAAAAAAAAATTAAAACATTTTCTAGCGACACATTCCCTTTAAGGACGCAGCCTAGTTTGGGCCTTAAGGCTCTGAGCCCATTTTTCAAATCTGACATATTTCACTTTATGTGGTAATAACGTCGGAATGCTTAAACCTATCCAAGCAATTCTGAGAATGTTTTCTCGTGAGACATTGGGCTTTATGTTAGTGGTGAAATTAGGATGATATATTCAGTGTTTATTGGTGAAAAATTGCAAAATGTAGAGAAAATTTATAAAAAATAGCATTTTTCTGAATTTAAATGCATCTGCTTGTAAAACAGATGGTTATACCACCCAAAATAGTTACTAGTTCACATTTCCCATATGTCTACTTTAGATTGGCATAGTTTTTTGAACATTCTTTTATTTTTCTTGGACGTTACAAGACTTAGAACATAAACAGCAATTTCTCATATTTTTAAGAAAATTTCAAAAGCCTTTTTTTTAAGGTACCTGTTCAGTTCTGAAGTGGCTTTGATTGGCCTATGTATTAGAAACCCTGATAAAACACCCCATTTTGAAAACTTGACCCCTCAAAGTATTCAAAACAGCATTTAGAAAGTTTATTTAACCCTTTAGGCATTTCACAGGAATTAAAGCAAAGTGGAGGTGAAATTTGAAAATTGCATTTTTCTTGCTGAATTTCAATTGTATTAATTTTTTTTCTGTAACACAGAAGGTTTTACCAGAGAAACACTACTAAATATGTATTATCCAGATTCTGCAGTTTTTAGAAATGTCCCACATGTGTCTCTAGTGTGGTCGTGGACTAAAACACAAGCCCTAGAAGCAAAGAAGCACCTAGTGGAAATTGAGGCCTCTTTTTTATTAGAATATATTTTAGGCAGTATGCCAGGTTTGAAGAGGTGTTAAGGTGCCAAAACAGGAGGAATCCCCCAAAAGTGACCCCATTTCGGAAACTGCACCCCTCAAGGAATTCATTTAGGGTTGTTGTTATCATTTTGACCGCACAGTTTTTACACGGCACGTATTTGAATTGGGCTGTGAAATGTAAAAAATGACATTTTTTCCAATAAAATGTCATTTTTCATCAAAATTTCTTATTTTCACAGGGAAAAAAATACCCCATTTTGTTGCCCAATTTATCCTGAATGCAGCAATACCACATATGTGGCGATAAACTGCCGTTTGGACCCACGGGAAGCCTCAGAAGGGAAGGAGCGCTGTGTGTTCTTTGGAGTGCAGATTTTGCTGGATTGGTTTTTGGGTGCCATGTCTCATTTGCAGAGCCCCAGAGGTATCAAAGCAATGGAAACCCACTAGAAGTGACCCCATTTTGGAAACTACACCCCTCAGGGAATTGATTTATGGTTGTTGTTACCATTTTGACCGCACAGTTTTTTCACAGCACCTATTTCAATTGGGCTGTGAAATGAAAAAAAAATCATTTTTTCCAATAAGATGTCATTTTTTATCAAACTTTCTTATTTTCACAGGGAACAAAATACCCCATTTTGTTGCCCAATTTGTCCTGAGTGCGGCAATACCCCATTTGTGGTGATAAACTGCCGTTTGGGCCCATGGGAGGGCTCAGAAGGAAAGGACCACCATTTGGCCTACTGGGGATTTTCTGGTGCGAAGTCATGTATGCAGAAGCCCCTGAGGTACCAGTACAGTTGAAACCCCTGAGAAGTGACCCCGTTTTAAAACTACACTCCTTAAGGCATTCATCTAGAGGTGTAGTGAGCATTTTGACTGGAGACATACACCCCATAAACTGTAATGTGGGTTCTCACAGGTACGGCAATACCCTCCATGTGGCTGTTAACAGCTGCCTGGGCACACAGCAGGGCCCAGAGGGGAAAGACGAGGGGGGATAAGCTGTGCGGAGTGCATCAGGGTAAGTAAAACTGGCGTAGATTAAAAATCAAGGGATGTATGATAAATTTTAAAACACTTTCATACAGAGCCTTAGTTTTTCAGGAAATGTGTCACATTGATATATTGTGTCCCCCTCTTATAACAGACTT
Organism: Rhinoderma darwinii; assembly: GCF_050947455.1. Taxonomy (NCBI): domain Eukaryota; kingdom Metazoa; phylum Chordata; class Amphibia; order Anura; family Rhinodermatidae; genus Rhinoderma; species Rhinoderma darwinii. The sequence continues at coordinate 158,669,508 of NC_134688.1, read as the reverse complement.
TGCACCTCTTTTGACTTTTTCCCTTCTTGCCAGTTTGGGGAACTTCTCCTGGAAAGTGTTGCCCTGGTGCGATGCGTGTGGCCTCGCTTCCAGAAGTACTGGGAGCCCCCCCCCCTTCCTGGTCCCTAAAAATTAGTTTCTTGATAACCACCTCTTAAAATTTCAGAAAAGTTCCCGTCCGGCCTGTACATCGACATAGCACGTACGCATCTGTATGATGTGCCCGGCCAGCTTCTTATACCACACCGCATGGCGCTGTAGGGCTTGATCTGACAAGTCCACCCCTCCCATGTACCTATTGTAGTCCAGGATGCAGTCTGGTTTGGGGGTCTCTGTACTGTCGCATTTGCAGAGCCCCAGAGGCATCAAAGCAATGGAAACCCACTAGAAGTGACCCCATTTTGGAAACTACACCCCTCAGGGAATTGATTTATGGTTGTTGTTACCATTTTGACCGCACAGTTTTTTCACAGCACCTATTTCAATTGGGCTGTGAAATGAAAAAAAAATCATTTTTTCCAATAAGATGTCATTTTTTATCAAACTTTCTTATTTTCACTGGGAACAAAATACCCCATTTTGTTACCCAATTTGTCCTGAGTGCGGCAGTACCCCATTTGTGGTGATAAACTGCCGTTTGGGCCCATGGGAGGGCTCAGAAGGAAAGGACCACCATTTGGCCTACTGGGGATTTTCTGGTGCGAAGTCATGTATGCAGAAGCCCCTGAGGTACCAGTGCAGTTGAAACCCCCGAGAAGTGACCCCGTTTTAAAACTACACTCCTTAAGGCATTCATTTAGAGGTGTAGTGAGCATTTTGACCGGAGACATACACCCCATAAACTGTAATGTGGGTTCTCACAGGTACGGCAATACCCTCCATGTGGCTGTTAACAGCTGCCTGGGCACACAGCAGGGCCCAGAGGGGAAAGACAAGGGGGGATAAGCTGTGCGGAGTGCATCAGGGTAAGTAAAACTGGCGTAGATTAAAAATCAAGGGATGTATGATCAATTTTAAAACACTCTTTCATACAGAGCCTTAGTTTTTCAGGAAACGTGTCACATTGATATATTGTGTCCACCTCTTATAACAGACTTTGCACCTCTTTTGACTTTTTCCCTTCTTGCCAGTTTGGGGAACTTCTCCTGGAAAGTGTTGCCCTGGTGCGATGCGTGTGGCCTCGCTTCCAGAAGTACTGGGAGCCCCCCCTTCCTGGTCCCTAAAAATTAGTTTCTTGATAACCACCTCTTAAAATTTCAGAAAAGTTCCCGTCTGGCCTGTACATCGACATAGCACGTACGCATTTGTATGATGTGCCCCGCCAGCTTCTTATACCACACCGCATGGCGCTGTAGGGCTTGATCTGACAAGTCCACCCCTCCCGTACCTATTGTAGTCCAGGATGCAGTCTGGTTTGGGGGTCTCTGTACTGGTACCTCGTACAGGTACATGGGTACTGGTGTGACATCTCTCTTGTTTTGTACGTGACACACAATATGTTGCTGCTGGATTGAGCCCTGCTGTCACCCCTTCTTTGTGTTTGCCCAAGCAGAGTCTTAGGGAGGCCTCTCAGATTTCTTCTAGCAGTGCCTGGATAATGCCACAGTACTTCTGGAAGAGAGGCAATTGAAGAGTGGGAAGCTGGTAAAAAAATTATCCAGGTAGAGGCGGTAACGCTGATCCAGCAGTGGGTGCACCAAATCCAACACAATTTTTGCATTAACTCCCAGTAAGGGGGGGGGGCATTCTGGGGGCTGAGTACTGGTGTCCTTCCCTTCATACATCCTAAATTTGTAGGTATACCCTGATGCACTCTCGTACAGCTTACACATCTTCACGCCTGGCAGGTACTGGCGGAATTGAAGCCTCCCTTTAAAATGTACCAAGGACACATCAATAGAAATACAATTCTCGGGGGTGAATGCTTGGGAAAACCGGGCACTGAAACGGTCTAATAGGGTTCTCCGTTTATACAAACGGTCAAAACTGGGGTCATCTCAGGGCGTGCACGGCTCATTATCAGTATAATGTAAGAAGCAAAGTATTGCCTCATTTTTTTTTTTTTTTAGGTTCGAGTTCAGTTCTGGAGTTGCTTTGAGAGGCCCATATATTCGAAACCCATATGAAATACCCCATTTTAGAAACTAGACCCCTCAAAGTATTCTCAACAGCATTTAGAAAGTTTATGAACCCTTTAGGTGTTTCACGGGAATTTAGAGCAAAGTAGAGGTGAAATGTACATATTTTTTTTGTCAGAAAATCCATTTTATACAATTTTTTTTTATAACACAAAAGTTTTTACCAGAGAAACGCAACTCAATATTTATTGCCCAGATTCTGCAGTTTTGATAAATATCCCACATGTGGCCCTAGTGCGGTAATGGACTGAAGCAGCGACCCCAGATCGAAGCAAAGGACCACCTAGTGGATTTTGAGACCTCCTTTTTATTAGGCACCATGTCCGGTTTGAAGAGGTCTTGTGGTGTTAAAACAGTGGAAACCCCCCAAAAGTGACCCCATTTTGGAAACTAGACACCTTGAGGATTTCATTGTAGTTTTCATGGGGTGCATGCGACTTTTTGATCCGTTTTTATTCTATTTTTAAGTGGCGTGGTGACTAAAAAACCGCAATTGTACTATTGGTTTTTCATTCTATTTTTTTTACAGCATTCACCGTGCGCTATAAATGACATTCACTTTATTCTGTGGGGCGATACGATTACGGCGATACCAGATGTTTATAGTTTTTTTTATGTCTTATGGCGTTTGCACGATAAAATACTTTTTGTAAAAAATTATTCACTTTTTGTGTTAACTTATTCTAAGAGCCATAACTTTTTTATTTTTCCATCAATAAATCCGTGCGATGACTTATTTTTTGCGTAACGAACTGTAGTTTCAATCAGGACCATTTTTAGGTACATGCAACTTTTTGATCTCTTTTTATTCCATTTTTTGGGAGGTGAAGTGACCAAACAATTGTGATTCTGGTACGGTTTATTATTATTTTCTTTTACGGCGTTCACCGCGCAGGATAAATAACAAAATAATTTTGTAGTTCAGGCTGTTACGGACGCGGCGATATTAATTATGTATAGTTTGTTTGTTTATATATATTTTTTAATAATAAAGGACTGATAAGGGAAAAAGGGGCATTTTTACTTTTATTACTTTTAAAACTTTTATTTTCTTATTTTTACACATCTTTTTTTTCCCTTTTTTTTTTACTTTATTACTTTGTCCCACTAGGGGACTTGAGGGCAGGAGGCCATGATCGCTATTCTAATACACTGCACTACATGCGTAGTGCAGTGTATTAGAACTGTTAGCTACTCACTGACAGCAAGCACAGTGGGTCCTGACTTTGGTGTAGCAGGCCGGCGATTGTAGCTTAACCCCTAAAAAGCGCGTTCGGTATTGAACGCGGCTTTTAAGGGGTTAATCAGCGGGGACACAGCGATCGGTCCCTGATGTAGGAGCTGCGGCAGCTGCTGTACGAGACAGCAGCTGTCACAGCTCCTGCATGTGTCGGGAGGACGGCCAAAATGTGGCCGTTATTCCCGCGACGTACTATTCCGTCGCTGAGCGCGAACTTATTAGTTAGCGCGACGGAATTGTACGTCGCTGAGCGCGAATGGGTTAAAGAGGCTCTATCTGCACATTATAAGTGGCCTATATTGTACATGATGTGATCGGCGCTGTAATGTAGATTACAGCAGTGTTTTTTATTTAGAAAAACTATCATTTTTGACAGAGTTATGACCGATTTTAGCTTTATGATAATAACTTTCTTAATAGATAACTGGGCGTGTTTTACTTTTTGACCAAGTGGGCGTTGTGGAGAGAAGTGTATGACGCTGACCAATCAGCGTCATACACTTCCATCCATTCATTTACTCTGCACATAGTGATCTTACTAGATCACTATGTGCAGCCATATACACACAGACTAACGTTACTGAAGTGTCTTGAGAGTTAATAGACATCACCTCCAGCCAGAAAGGGATGTCTATTCACAATCCCAACACTTCGGTAACGTTTGTGTGTGACTTACTCACACTGCACACCGAGATCACGCTGTGCTGTCATTTACAGCTTGATCTCGCGAGATTACGCTTGCTTTGCTTTAAATCTCACAGAAACGTTACCGAAGTTACTTAGAAATTATGTATAAAAATAATTCTTCCACCCTAATATACAATAAACATAATCCTTCCCCCCTAATATACAACCAAGATATAAACTGTATGAACTATACCAACATGAATATAAACACAATTTGAGGCGATCTAAAGCTAAATACTATTGGCAAGGTAATAAAGCTGGTGTGGTATTAGCTAATGAACGCAAATCTAGAACTAATAAATAAAAATTACCTTACATATACGACACCAGCCAAAATAAGATATACAACCCCAAGTACAAATTTCACTCCCCAAACTATTAGATGACCAAATATTTAGCCTGAATAACCCTTTTACAACCCTAGAGGTCTCCCAAGCGATAGACTCCTTAAAAAAATAATAAATCCCCATGCCAAGATTGGATGACTAATGAGTATTTTAAAATATTTAAGCACAAACTCGCTCCACGTCTTATGACAGCATTTGCTTCATTTATGCACTCTGAAAAAATCCCTAAAGAAATGCTGCAATCTATTGTAGTGACTCTTCCTAAACCAGGGAAAACTCCAGATAAGCCAAGTAATTTCAGACAGATCTCCTTATTAAACTCGGATCTGAAAATATATTCCAACATGTTAGCTAACAGAATCGCTAACTTTGTCCCTTCCTCAATAAATAAGGACCAGGTTGGTTTTGTTAAAACAAGACAAACCTTGGATGGCACAAGAAGAATTATAGACCTCGTGTATGTAGCTGCGGCGACCTGAATGTCTTCTCTGCTACTATCCCTGGATACGGGAAGGTGGCTGATCGGGTGCATTGGGGATATCTGCATGCAGTATTGTCAAAATTGGGGTTCTCAGGTAATATCTTCAAGGCAATCACAGCATTGCACACTGTACCATCTGCCGTAGTGCTCACTTAAGGACTCTTGTCTAACCAATTTCCAATAAACAATGGAACTGTAATGACGGGTTAGGGAGACAGACAGGTGAGCCCTAATCTACCCGCCACTCAGTCCCTGCCTACTTGCAACGGCCCGTCCTAGGTGACGGCGTACAACTGGGCGATGGTCCCTACGCTCAATAAATGCACGACAGACAAACAGACAAGGGTACACAGAAGTTAGGGAAATTGGGCAGTTGCACACGGCAGCACCGTGAGCAACGAGAGTAGTAAACGAGCCGAGTCAAACCAGGAGTGTATAAGGTACCAAACGCAGAGCATGGGAATTGTCAGTAAAGCCAGGGTCAAAATGAAGCAGAGGACAAAATGTTCAAGCAGCAGCAGAGCCAGGACACAGAAGAATCACAGGCAAAGGAGGAGCAGGAAATACAGGTATAAATAGACAGAGGGCGGGAGCTAGCTCCGTCTGGCCAGGCTGTGATAGGCTCTCCCACTCCTCAGCCTCCCAGCCTTACTGGTAGAAGATCGTGTCACTCTCTCAGACTTAGGAGCAGGTGCAGACTTATTACCCCCTGAGGAAGCTGATACAGCGAAACGCGCGTTGGGGTGGCCTTTCACTGCTTGTGGATCACGACTTTCATCTTTTCTACCATGGGTGAGTGCACTCTCTCTGGCTCCACCGGGTGACTCCGGAGTAGTATCAGTGCACACTTTGCACACTTTACATACAGAGTACAGTTATCTCTGGACTGGATGGCACTATGTATTACTTTTGGGGATCCTGTGTACGCCACAGTTATTGTTGACACTAAGGTCTTATGTTGTTCGCTCCCCTGAACATCAGCAGTGCTGTTCAGATTACTAGGTGTGCATTCGAATAAAGAGGTATTTTCCTTGGATGGCCTATCTTCCCTTGCCTGGGATGATATAGATACAGTAGTGTGAGCTGCAAATTTGACAGATAGCAGGTTGTTTCTTTACAAATAGTTTCCATTGTACTATACTTCTGTATGCTCCTCTGCCATTCATACCTTGTTACATTCATGTCCCCATGGTTACATACCTTCTGAGTGTGACCCACATGCATATTTCTTCTTTTTAGCAACCTCGCCATGTTTTTTATCTAATGATTCATGTAAATTATATGTAATAAAATCAGTTTTTGTATTGTATACATAGCATATGGACTCTTTTTTCTCAATATATGCCATGCAACCAGGGAAGGCCTAAAACTAAATCGGACGATAATCCCTGCATCACAAGTACAGAGCACTGCTCCAAATGCATGGAGCAAACAAGGAGTTCAAAAACAGGGGTATGCTGCATAAAATAACCATTAGCAAGAGGAGTAGCGTCGATACCCACTACCGGGACAGGTTTAGGCAAATTAATCAATGGCATAGCTAGAGACATAGCAAATTCCACAGACATAATATTAGCAGAAGACCCTGAATCCACGAAGGCACTGCCGGCAGCAGACCTACCACCAAAAGAGACCTGAAAGGGAAGCAAGATTTTATTAGGTTTCATATTTACGGGAAATACCTGTGCGCCCAAGTGACCTCCCCGATGATCACTTAGGCGCAGAAGTTTTCCGGCTGCTTATTCTTACGCCTAGGACAGTTGTTCACTTGATGCTTGTCATCCCCACAGTAGAAGCAGAGACCATTCTTCCTGCGGAACTCTCTACATTGTTGGGGAGACACGGAGGCCCCGAGTTGAATAGGTTCATCCGAGTCTTCCGTGGAAGAACGAAGCAACGGAACCTCGGGAGCCATCATGGGGGAGTCAGAGGAGAAGGCACAAAAACGTTCAAGTCGTCGTTCCCTGAGACGTCGGTCAAGACGTTCCGCTAAAGCCATAACCTGATCTAGGGAGTCAGAAGAGGGATAGCTAACTAACAGGTTTTTCAGGGCGTTCGACAGACCCAATCTAAACTGGCACCTTAAGGCAGGGTCATTCCACCGAGAAGATACACACCACTTCCTAAAGTCAGAACAGTACTCCTCAACGGGTCTCTTACCCTGACGTAAGGTCACCAGCTGACTCTCGGCAAAGGCAGTCTTATCAGTCTCGTCATATATGAGCCCGAGGGTAGAAAAGAAAAGATCAACAGAGGAAAGTTCAGGGGCGTCAGGAGCCAAGGAGAAGGCCCATTCTTGGGGCCCGTCCTGGAGCCGGGACATAATTATACCCACTCGCTGGCTCTCAGAACCTGAGGAGTGGGGCTTTAAGTGGAAATAGAGCCTACAACTCTCCCGAAAGGAGAAAGAAAGTCTTCCGGTCCCCTGAGAACCGGTCGGGCAACTTGAGGTGGGGTTCAAGAGGTGAGGTGGGGGGCACTACGAGGGTAGCATCATGAAGGTTGCCCCTCTGAGCCAGGGCTTGGACCTGTAGAGAGAGGCCCTGCATTTGCTGAGCCAGGGTCTCAAGGGGGTCCATAGTTGAGTCAGGGACCAGGGTAGAAAAGGTATATGGGCCTGTGATTATGTAATGACGGGGTAGGGAGACAGACAGGTGAGCCCTAATCTACCCGCCACTCAGTCCCTGCCTACTTGCAACGGCCCGTCCTAGGTGACGGCGTACAACTGGGCGACGGTCCCTACGCTCAATAAGTGCACGACAGACAAACAGACAAGGGTACACAGAAGTTAGGGAAATGGGGCAGTTGCCCACGGCAGCACCGTGAGCAACGAGAGTAGTGAACGAGCCGAGTCAAACCAGGAGTGTACAAGGTACCAAACGCAGAGCAGGAGAATTGTCAGTAAAGCCAGGGTCAAAATGAAGCAGAGGACAAAATGTTCAAGCAGCAGCAGAGCCAGGACACAGAAGAATCACGGGCAAAGGAGGAGCAGGAAATGCAGGTATAAATAGACAGAGGGCGGGAGCTAGCTCCGTCTGGCCAGGCTGTGATAGGCTCTCCCACTCCTCAGCCTCCCAGCCTGACTGGTAGAAGATCGTGTCACTCTCTCAGACTTAGGAGCAGGTGCAGACTCATTACCCACGGATGTCGACACAGAAGCTGTGTCTGGCAGCTCCTTTACAGGAACTAGGCATGGGTGCATATTGTCCCCTTTAATTTTTGCGCTCATTGTAGAACCTCTTGCAGAGAGTATTAGAAAACATTCCCTCATCACTGGTCTCGTGGTAGGGAACACGGACCATAAAATAGGATTATTTGCGGACGACATCGTCCTGGCCCTCTCTGACTCCACAAAGTTTTTTCCTGCAACTATGCAGGTTCGAGAAACATTTAGTAAGGTTTCCTTCTATAGGCTCAATATAACCAAATGCCAGGTTTTTGCATATGGGGGTACCTTCTAATATATATATATAAACACCTAAGCAACAACTTTCGCTTTCAATTTAATAATAAATCCATTACTTACCTTGGCATCCAAATAACATATCTTATTTCAGACTTATTACTTATCAATTATGGCTGAGTCACAGTGCCAACCCGTACTTGACCAGTTTTTTTGACTATGGATTAAAATAGCCGAAAGTTTTTATAAAGCAAACTTTCAAAAGACGCTCTCTGCCTGTGGCTCGGCTGAGTCACAGTACCAACCCAGGCTTGACCATTCTCTGGACAATAGATCAAAATTCCTGGAGGCTTTCTGAAGACACCTCTCTAAAGATGGTCTTTGGGGCTCAGCTGAGTTACACAGCCAGTCTGGACTTGACCTGTCTTTGTCCTATAGAACCAAATTCCCGGAATTTTTGTGAGGCAACCTTTCAAAAGATGGTCTCTACATGAGTCACAGTGCCAACTGTCATGTTGGGTTCGTGGACCCACTGGGCCGTACCGCCTTGACGGTATGGCAACTTCCCAACAGGGCGCAGGTCACAGTCTATAGTTCGTATAGTGTACCTGTGGCAGCTCGGACAGTAGCATGGCAGGCTCGGCAGGGACTAGGCAGCAGGTAGACGTCAGGCGTGGAGTAGCAGGACAGGCGTTGAATACAGCACAGCATGACTACAGCTCAGCATGGTACTTGACCATGATAGCACGGGATACAGGATACAGGTATGGGGAACAGGAAAAAACTAGGAGACCATTACATAGACAAACTTTGAGTACGACAACAACGCTCAGGCATGGGAGGAAGGGGCTGGGCCCTTCTTATAGCCAAGGGTGCTCTGGGAGCAATCAGCTCAATCTCCCACCTGCGTGCGCTTTGGCTTCTTAAGTTTGAACTGAGCTCGCGAGCGCACCCTGGTGGTCACTGTGGAACAGGACGGCCATATGTGCAGACATTTCTGAAGAGAAAGGTGTTGACTGGATGGAAGGAGTTCGTGGTCAGCGACCACGGACATTACACCAAACCAGACCAGTAGTCTTTGTGAAAAAAACTCACAAAGAATGGCAAATGTTCCAGCATGTGGCTTGGCTGAGTCACAGTGCCAATATGAATGCTCGTCTGCCGATAATCGTCCTGTGTAAAACCCCCTTAACATCTACTACATTATCTGTACCTTGAGATTTATCACTATGTTTTATCTGTGATATTACATAAGTCTGCAGATAACATCCACTACATTATCTATACTCAGAGAGTTATCACTGTTTTATCTGTAGGGTTACGTAGGACTGCAGGTAACACTACTACATTATTTGTACTCAGATAGTTATCAGAGTGTGTTATTTGTGGTGTTACATAGGACTCTATAAACAACAAAAGTAAACAAAAACATTGGTCCGCTCACCATGCACCTAGAATATCGTTGACAACACACTATGATCCAATTCGGTGCTGTAGACAGGAGAACTCTGTGTCGGCAGCAGACTAAGCAATATATGCAGATCAAAAAGGTAACGTTCAGCACTCGATCCAATAAAAGCAAAAATTGAATTCATTAGTTTAAAACAAGGTAAAACATTCCTAGGAAGAACACTTCCGCGTTTCAAACCAGTGGGTTCCTAGTTATAGCTAACTTCCAAAAGGCATTTGCTCAGGTTATAACCGGGTGGGAGAGGATCACATGTGATCCACTTACATGATTAACCATTTAGATGCCAAGCAAGACATGGTGTTAGAGTGTATAAATACATTCAGTTAAATATAATGTCGCAATGTATAATATTTAGGGATCTACTAAATGTATGAAGACAGAGCAACAAGTGATTATTGGAAAGATAATTGATGAGCAAAGTAGCTTTAATAAATATACATAAGGTCACTCCTGAAATTCAAGCCTTTGGGGGAAATGTGTATCCATTTTAAGTATCCATATTGATTAGAAGCTTGCACCAATCCCGTCCTCTTTTAGGTTTAAATAGCTTTTCTATTGTAAAAACTCCTGGTTTGACTTTGCTCGTTCACTACTCTTGTTGCTCACTGTGTTGCCGTGGGCAACTGCCCCATTTCCCTTAGCTTCTGTGTACCCTTGTCTGTTGGTCTGTCTTGCACTTATTGAGCGTAGGGACCGTCGCCCAGTTGTACGCCGTCGCCTAGGACGGGCCGTGCAAGTAGGCAGGGACTGAGTGGCGGGTAGATTAGGGCTCACCTGTCTGTCTCCCTACCCCGTCATTACATAATCACAGGACCTAATACCTTTTCTACCCTGGTCCCTGACACACTATAGACCCCCTTGAGGCCCTGGCTCAGCAAATGCAGGGTCTTTCCCTACAGTTCCAAGACCTGGCTCAGAGGTGCAACCAGCGTGATGCTACCCTGGTAGTGCCCCCCACCTCACCTCTTGAACCCCACCTCAAGTTGCCTGACCGGTTCTCAGGGGACCGGAGGACTTTTTTCTCCTTCCGGGAGAGTTGTAGGCTCTATTTCCGTTTAAGGCCCCACTGCTCAGGTTCTGAGAACCAGCGAGTGGGTATAATTATGTCCCGGCTCCAGGACGGCCCCCAGGAATGGGCCTTCTCCTTGGCTCCTGACGCCCCTGAACTTTCGTCTGTTGATATTTTTTTTTCTGCTCTCGGGCTCATCTATGACGAGACTGACAAGACTGCCTTTGCCGAGAGTCAGCTGGTGACCTTACGTCAGGGTAAGAGACCCATTGAGGAGTACTGTTCTGACTTTAGGAAGTGGTGTGTAGCTTCTCGGTGGAATGACCCTGCCCTGAGGTGTCAGTTTAGATTGGGTCTGTCGAACACCTCTTCAGACTCTCTAGATCAGGTTATGGCCTTAGCGGTACGTCTTGACCGACGTCTCAGGGAACGACAACTCAAACGTTTTTGTGCCTTTTCCTCTGACTCCCCTATGATGGCTCCAGAGGTTCCGTTGCTTCGTTCTTCCACGGAAAACTCTGATGAACCTATGCAACTCGGGGCCTCCGTGTCTCCCCACAAACGTAGAGAGTTCCGCAGGAAGAATGGTCTCTGCTTCTACTGTGGGGATGACAAGCATGAAGTGAAACACTGTCCTAGGCGTAAGAATAAGTAGCCGGAAAACCTCCGTGCCTAAGTGACCATCGGGGAGGTCGCTTGAGCGCATAGGTATTTCCCGTAAATATGAAGCCTAATAAAATCTTGCTTCCCTTTCAGGTCTCTTCAGGTCTCTTTAGGTCTGCCACCGGCAGTGCCTTCGTGGACTCAGGGTCTTCTGCTAATCTTATGTCTGTGGAATTTGCTATGTCTCTAGCTATGCCTTTAATTGATTTGCCTAAACCTGTCCCGGTAGTGGGTATCGACTCCACTCCACTTGCTAATGGTTATTTTACACAGCATACCACTGTATTTGAACTCATGGTTGGCTCCATACATTTGGAGCAGTGTTCTGTACTGGTGATGCAGGGATTATCATCCGATTTGGTTTTAGGCCTTCCTTGGTTGCAGATGCATAATCCCACGTTTAACTGGAATACTGGGGATCTTACTAAATGGGGTAATGAATGCATGACTTCCTGTTTTTCTATCAATTTGGTTTCTCTCGCTGAGGAGGTGAGTTTATTCAGGACTTCGCTGATGCTTTTTCTAAAAAAGCCTCCGAAGAGTTACCTCCTCATAGAGAGTACGATTGCACAATCGATTTGGTACCAGGAGCTAAGCTCCCTAAAGGTAGGATATTTAATCTCTCTTGTCCTGAACGTGAAGCCAAGAGAGAATATATCCAGGAAAGCCTGGCCAAGGGTTACATCCGCCCCTCTACTTCTCCGGTAGGTGCTGGCTTCTTCTTCATAGGGAAGAAGGATGGTGGTCTTAGGCCATGCATCGATTACCGGAACTTGAATAAGGTCACTGTAAGGTACCAATATCCCCTTCCTTTGATTCCTGATCTCTTCTATCAGGTTCAGGGGGCCCAATGGTTCTCTAAGTTTGATCATCGGGGGGGCTTATAACCTTATCCGAATCAGGGAAGGGGATGAGTGGAAGACTGCGTTTAACACGCCCGAAGTTCATTTCGAATACCTCGTCATGCTCTTTGGGTTGTGTAATGCTCCCGCGGTCCTCCAGAATTTCATAAGTGAGGTTTTAAGAGACGACCTGGGGGTATTTCTTGTAGTGTACTTTGATGATATACTTGTGTTTTCCAAGGACTTGTCAGGAAGGTGCTCCAGGCTCTTAGGGAAAACAAACTCTTTGCTAAAACTGAAAAATGTGTGTTTGGGGTGCAGGAGATACCATTTTTGGGTCAAATCCTCACTTCTAACGAATTCCGCATGGACCCTGCCAAGGTTCAGGCTGTGGCGGAATGGGCCAGCCTGCCTCCCTGAAGGCTTTACAGTGCTTCCTGGGGTTCGCTAATTATTACAGGAGATTTATTGCTAAATTCTCGGTCATCGCTAAGCCTCTTACGGAATTTACTCGCAAGGGTGCTGATCTCCTTCACTCCGGAGGCGGTTCAGGCTTTTGAGGTCCTGAAGAGGTGCTTTATGTCTGCCCCAGTGCTGATTCAGCCTAACCAAATGGAGCCATTCATCGTGGAGGTTGACGCCTCCAAGGTGGGAGTGGGTGCTGTCTTGTCCCAGGGGTCTTACCCATCTCCGTCCCTGTGCCTACTTCTCCAGGAAGTTCTCCCCCACTGAGAGTAACTATGACGTTGGCAACCGCGAACTCTTAGCCATTAAATGGGCATTTGAAGAGTGGCGCCACTTCCTGGAGGGGGCTAGGCACCAGGTAACGGTCCTTACCGACCACAAGAATCTGGTTTTCCTAGAATCTGCCCGGAGGCTAAACCTGAGACAAGCTCGATGGGTGTTGTTTTTTACTAGATTCAACTTTGTGGTCACCTATAGGGCTGGGTCTAAAAATATTAAAGCTGATGCACGTAGCTTCATGGCCAGCCCTCCTCCTGAGGAGGATCCTGCTTGTGTTTTGCCCCCAGGTATAATCATATCCTCTGTTGATTCTGACTTAGCCTCCGAAATTGCGGCTGATCAAGGTTCAGCTCCCGAGAACCTTCCTGAGAACAAGCTGTTTGTTCCCCTGCAATTCTGGCTAAGGGTACTCAGGGAGAATCATGACTATGCACTATCTGGCCATCCAGGCATCCTGGGTACCAAACACCTCATTTCTAGAACCTATTGGTGGCCTGGGTTGCTTAAAGACGTTAAGGCCTACGTCGCCGATTGTGAAACTTGTGCTAGGTCCAAGACTCCCAGGTCCCGACCAGCGGGCTTACTATGTTCTTTGTCCATTCCCCAGAGAACTTGGACCCATATCTCCATGTATTTTATCACCGATCTGCCTCCATCCCAAGGCAAGTCGGTGGTGTGGGTTGTAGTAGACCGCTTCAGCAAGATGTCCCACTTTGTACCCCTCAAGAAACTACCCAATGCCAAGACGTTAGCTACCTTGTTTGTCAAACACATCCTGCGTCTACATGGGGTTCCTGTCAATATTGTTTCTGACAGAGGGGTACAATTTGTTTCATTGTTTTGGAGAGCCTTCTGTAAGAAGTTGGAGATTGATCTGTCCTTCTCCTTGGCCTTCCATCCTGAAACTAATGGCCAAACTGAGAGGACTAATAAGTCTCTAGAACAATATTTAATGTGTTTTATCTCTGACTGTCAAGTTGATTGGGTCTCCTTCATTTCCCTCGCCGAATTTTCCCTTAATAACCGGGTCAGTAACTCGTCGGGGGTCTCCCACTTTTTCTGTAATTTTGGGTTTAATCCACGGTTCTCCTCCGTTTCACCTGGTGGTTCCAACTATCCCGAGGTTGATGTCGGTTATCGGGAACTGTGCACAGTCTGGGCCCAGGTTCAGAAGAATCTTGAGGCGTCCCAGAGCATCCAAACGACTCAGGCAGATAAGAGACGTTCTACTAACCCCTTGTTTGTGGTCGGGGATCTGGTGTGGCTGTCCTTAAAGTCCCGTCCAAAAAATTTGCTCCCCGGTATATAGGGCCGTACAAGATCATTGAGGTCCTTAACCCTGTCTCCTTTCGGCTGGAGTTACTCCTGTCCTTTCAGATACACAATGTGTTCCTTGCCTCCCTCCTGAAAAGATGCTCCCCGTCCTTGGCTACCTCGAGGAAACCTCCGGTCCCTGTTCTCACTCCTGATGGGGTAGAATTCCAGGTGGCCAAGATTGTGGACAGCAGGATGGTCCAGGACTCCCTCCAGTACCTGGTTCATTGAAGAGGTTACGGGCCTGAGGAGAGGACTTGGGTACCCGCTCTGGATGTTCACGCCGGGTTATTGCTCAGGAAGTTCCATCTTCGGTTCCCCAACAAGCCTGGTCTACCTAGGAAGGGTCCAGTGGCCCCTCATAAAAGGGAGGTACTGTAATGGATTTGCCTGACACAGCTTCTTTGTCGACGCCCGTGGTTAATCAGCCTGCATCTGTGCCTAGGTCTGTTAGAGTGACTTGATCTGCTACCACTCAGGCTGGGAGGCTGAGGAGTGGGAGAACCTACCACAGCCTGGCCAGATGGAGCTAGCTCCCGCCCTCTGTCTATTTATACCTTAATTTCCTGCTCCTCCTTTGCCTGTGATTCTGTCTGGCTTCCTGGCTTTGCTGCTCCTGCTTGTACTATTGACCTCTGCTTCAAATTGACCCTGGCTTTACTGACTACTCTCCTGCTCCGCGTTTGGTACCTCGTACACTCCTGGTTTGACTCAGCTCGTTCACTACTCTTGATGCTCACGGTGTTGCCGTGGGCAACTGCCCCATTTTCCTTAGCTTCTGTGTACCCTTGTCTGTTTGTCTGTCGTGCACTTATTGAGCGTAGGGACCGTCGCCCAGTTGTATGCCGTCGCCTAGGACAGGCCGTGCAAGTAGGCAGGGACTGAGTGGCGGGTAGATTAGGGCTCACCTGTCTGTCTCCCTACCCTATTATTACAACATGGTCAAATTTTGGGGCCTTGCTTTGAACATAGGGCTATTAAAGAAGCTAAATATTATTTCCTACTGGATCACGGATATATTGTACCACATCTCATTGTACCGCATGACCGTGTCAGGACATGCTTTGAAGCAATCCAGAGGTTTCTACATTATAGATAATGTGCAGTGCCCACCAGGACATGACTCCAGGAAAGAAGGGGCCCCAAAAGCAAGGCCACACACACATTGTAATAGGGCAACACTTACTAAGTGAAGTCTTTTCCACTGATAAGAAGCGAAGTACTCAAAAAAAGGTGCAAAGTATGTTGCCAAAGGAAGATAAGTAATGACACCCTTTACCATTGTGAAACTTGACTCACACAACCTGACCTGTGCATAAAGGATGCTTTCAAAACATACCATTCGTTTCTTTAAATTGTATTATTTATTGGAATCCTCTTATTATTATTTCCCCTGATGTACTCCTCATATGTTATGCATGTCCCCAGAGCCACCAGCTGTCACTTCCCTTCTGAGCCCTGTCAAGTGTCCAGGCAGACGATTACAGCCATATGTGTGGCATTGCTGTACCCCGGAGAATAAGTCATTACATGTAGGAAAGCTGGGTGACATAGCATTACATATAGGAAAGCTGGGCTCCAGGTTTATGTGGGCCAGGGGCGTCGCTCGCAACGTGCCTCCGGACCCCGGGCGACTGCCGCTACAGGGGTCGCAGTGGTCACAATTGCGTCCTGGCAGCAGCCCCCGCACCGCGTCTATAAAAACGTACTATAGTAACTGGGACCTATGTCATAAAATACACGGGTCCCTGTTACTATAGTAGTACCACTATACTAAACCTCCTTCCCGAGCACAGCGAAGTCCTGATGTTTTCACGACGTCACGACGCTGTGCGCCGCGCATGACGTCTCAACGCTAGATTGTGTCTGGACATCCGCTGCACCCGGAGCCGAAGAGGTGGGTAAGTGACACATTACTGCCTGCTGGGCTCCTGTATCTAAGCCTGTCTTGTGGTAGGCTTAGATATAAGGTATAACAGCCAGCATCCCTGTATCTAAGCCTACCACATAGTAGGTTTAGATACATGACCATGTATGATACTGTCTGATGGGCCCTTTGTCTAAGCCTACCACACTGTAGGCTTAGATACAGGGCCCCAGTAATCTTATACTGCTGGGGCCCTGTATCTAAGCCTAACATGTAGTAGGCTTATATACATTGCCTATCAGACAGGATCACACATGGTAGGCTTAGATATGTGGCCCATGTGTGATACTGTCTGATGGGCCCTATATCTCAGCCTACCACATAGTAGGCTTATATACAGGGCCCCAGCAGACAGTAACCTTATACAGTATTAGTTATCTGCTGCAGTCCTGTATCTAAGCCTGCCTTGTGGTAGGCTTAGATACATGGTCTAACAGACAGTATCACACATGGGCCCTGTATCTAAGCCTACCACATGTGTTACTAAAGGTTTTTTTTAGTGTGTTTTTTTACAGGTTCGGTTGGTGGACTGCTTCGGATTTGAGGACTACTTTGATGAAGGCTTTTTTTATTTTGAATAAAATTGTTAATGAGGGTTGTGTGGATTTTTTTAGGGCCATGTATCTAAGCCTATCATGTATAATACTGTCTGCTGAGACAATGCATCCAATTCTATCCAGCGGTGTAGCTATAGGAGCCTTAGGCCTCATGCACACGACCGTAAAAACTCCCGTTATTACGGGTCGTAATTACGACCCGTAATAACGGGCTCATAGACTTCTATTGGCGACGGGTGCCTTCCCGTTTTCTCACGGGAAGGTGCCCGTGCCGTTGAAAAAGATAGAACATGTCCTATTTCAGGCCGTAATAACGGCACGGACAGTCCATAGAAGTCTATGGAGCTCTCGTAATGACGGGTGGCTACATGTGTGCACCCGTCATTACGGCAGCGTTGCTAAGCGACGTCAGTAAATAGTCACTGTCCAGGGAGCTGAAAGAGTTAACTGATCGGCAGTAACTCTTTCAGCACCCTGGACAGTGACTGCCGATCAGTATAAACCTGTAAAAAATAAAAATAAAAGACTTTCATACTTACCGACAACTTCCTGCTTCCTCCAGTCCGGTCTCCCGCCCGTTGCCTTGGTGACGCGTCCCTCTCGATATCCGGCCCGACGTCCTGGATGACGTTTCAGGCCATGTGACAGCTGCAGCCAATCACAGGTCAATCACAGGCTGCAGCGGTCACATGGACTGCCGCGTCATCCAGGGATGTCGGGCTGGATGTGAAGAGAGGGACGCGTCACCAAGACAACGGCCGGGTAAGTATGAATTTCTTTAACTTTTATTACAGAAAAGGCTGTCCCTTCTCTCTATCCTGCACTGATAGAGAGAAGGGGCTGCCGATTAGTGCAGTGCTATTTTGCCGCCAAAAACGTGCCCGTAAATACGGGTGGAATACGGGTGACACCGGACCCATATTTACGGGCACGGGTTCGTAAATACTGGTGCAAAACGGGTGGAATACGTGTGACACCGGACCCGTATTTACGCCAGTATTTACGGGTGGGAAAAAATACGGTCGTGTGCATGAGGCCTTAGTCTTATAGATATGCTATCTCCAATATGTATGTATAAATGTATTTATTTTTCGAGGGGTAAATATATGTCTCAGGGATTGTGCCCCTGATCTTTAAAGACCCTAGAAACGCCCCTGATGTGGCCCCTAGGCCGATACAGTATTCGTTTGCCCTTTGGCGGTGTGTCAAATGCGGCAGTAAAACTGCATGTATCGTAGATATTGCCAAAGATTTCACCTGATCTCCATGCTGAAAATATTCAGCAGCATGTGGATGAGATTTGTTAAATCTAATCCACTTGCCTGCAACAGCCTTAGGCCCCATGCACACGACCGTGCCCGCAATCACGGCCCGCGATTGCGTGCACGGCCGGCCACTGACTGACAGCCGCATTTTCGGGCCATGCTCCCATACAAAGTATGGGAGCACGGCCCGCAAAATGCAAAAGAACGGACATGTTCCATAATTCCCGGAACATTTCCATGGCACTGACACCCTTCCGTAGTGCTACGGAAAGGTGTCAGTGTTCAATGAAAGTGAATGGCTCAGTTTTTGCGGACCGCAATTGCGGTCCGCAAAAACGGAGGTTTTTTACGGTCATGTGCATGGGGCCTTAGGCCGGATTCACACAAGCGTGTGCATTTTGCGGGCGCAAAAAATGCGCCGTTTTGCGAGCGGAAAAGGTCCATAACAGCTCCGTGTGTCATCACCATATAATGCGCGGCTGCGTGATTTTCGCGCAGCCGCCATCATTATGACACTCTGTCTGTATGTTTGTAAACAGGAAAAAACGTGGTGCTTTTCTGTTTTCATTCATAGTTTTTACTGCTGTTGCGCGAATCACGCGCGTCACACGGAAGTGCTTCCGTGTGCTGCGCGTGATTTTCACGCACCCATTGACTTCAATGGGTGCGTGATGCGTGAAAAACACACAAATATAGGACATGTCGTGAGTTTTACGCAGCGGACACACGCTGAAAATCACGGACAGTCTGCACGGCCCCCTTCACTAACATAGGTCCGTGCGAGACGCGTGAAAATCACACGCGTTGCCCGGACGTATTATACGTTCGTCTGAATAAGCCCTTATGCTGCAGATTTTCCACCCAAATATCCAGACAGAAAAGCAGCGGAAAACCTGCTATTTGTTGGGGTACCCATAGTGGATATACACATGGTGTAATTTTAAGGTACGGATTTGACTACAGCAAATCTCCTGAAAAATCTGCATTTTTTACAATGCAAATGGTGAAATCCACAGCAATTACGTGGCAAATCCATATCAAAATCCATATGTAAAGCATGCGGTTTTTGCAGCTGATTCACAGCAATCAAATCTGTGGCATCAAATTATGCCATGTGTGAATCCAACTAAGGGTATGTTCACACGGCGGGGGTCCGTAACGGCTGAAATTACGGGGATGTTTCAGCCTGAAAACATCCCCGTAATTTCAGCCGTACCGGCATGTGCAGGCGCTTGAACGCCGCGTCAATTACGGCCGTAATTAGCGCTGCTATTCATTGGAGTCAATGAATAACGGCTCTAATTACGGCCAAAGAAGTGACAGGTCACTTCTTCTACGCGGGCGTCTATTTACGCGCCGTCATTTGACAGCGGCGCGTAAATATACGCCTCGTGTGAACAGACAAACGTCTGCCCATTGCTTTCAATGGGCAGATGTTTGTCAGCGCTATTGAGGCGCTATTTTCGGGCGTAATTCGGGGCAAAAACGCCCGATTTACGTCCGTAAATAGGCCGTGTGAACATACCCTAAAAGTCTCTTACTTGACTTACTTACTTCTTACTTGGCTAGAGAAGCTGCACTGCTGGTTGCAGGCTGGGAAAGGGCTGTATTCAAGCAAATCAATGTGGGTTCACTTGTTATTTGCTGTCAGACTTGTCAGTGCTCAACAATCGCAGAGCCGCGGGAACTTGGACTGAGCTGCGGCTTCATTACAAGTCACAAAGAACAGCTGCTTATTGGCTAAAACTAGTGATGTTTAATAAATACCACCCACTCGCAATCCCGGCCCCGGGACTCCCAGTCCCCTGCAGCTGGTCCATGTTTTTGGCTAGGTGTAGCAGAAAACCCTGGGCTCCCGCCCTGCCATTAAAAGAGCGGCCCTGCTCACCCTGAGGGCTTATTCAGACGAACGGGATATACGTCCGTGCAACGCGCGGGATTTTCAAGCTCCTCGCACGTACCTATATTAGTCTATGGGGCCGTGCAGACAGTCCGTGATTTTTACGCAGCGTTAGTCCGCTGCGTAAAACTCACGACATGTCCGTTCTTTGTGCGTATTTCGCGCATCACGCACCCATTGAAGTCAATGGGTGCGTGAAAACCACGCATGGCACACAGAAGCACTTCCGTGTGACGCGTGTGATTCGCGCAACAGCAGTGAAAAGTATCAATGAAAACAGAAAATCACCACGTGCTTTTCTGTTTACAAACATAGAAACAGTGTCAGAATGATGGCGGCTGCGCGAAAAGCACGCAGCCGCGCATCATATGGTGATGACACACGGAGCTGTTAAGTGTCTTTTGCGCACGCAAAATGCAGCGTTTTTTGCGTGCGCAAAAAGCATACGCTCGTGTGAATCCGGCCTTAGACAATACAGGCTGGCCGCCAGGTGCTCAGACTCTCCTGCATTTGCTTCATGGGCTGCTCTAGCAGCTACAGGGGACTAGAAGTGGGGGCACCCGGTGGCCGGCCCATACTGTCAGGGTATGTGCACACGACAACGACCATTACGGCTGAAATTACGGAGCTGTTTTCAGGAGAAAACAGCGCCGTCATTTCAGACGTAATTGCTCGTCCTCGCATTTTGCGAGGCGTCTTTGACGGCCGTAATTTGGAGCTGTTCTTCATTGGATTCAATAAAAAACGGCTCAAATTACATCCAAAGAAGTGTCCTGCACGTCTTTGACGAGGCAGTCATTTTACGCGTCGTCTTTTCACAGCGACGCGTAAAATGACAGGTCGTCGGCACAATACGTCGGCAAACCCATTCAAATGAACGGGCAGATGTTTGCCGACGTATTGGAGCCGTATTTTCAGGCGTAAATCGAGGCATAATACGCCTCGTTTACGCTTGAAAATAGGTTGTGTAAACCCAGCCTAAGGCCTCGTTTACACGAGCGTGTGCGTTTTGCGCACGCAAAAACCGCGGCGTTTTGCATGCGCAAAAGGCACTTAAGAGCTCCGTGTGTCATCACCATATGATGCGCAGCTGCGTGATTTTCACGCAGTCGCAATCATTATGACACTCCGTTTGGATGTTTGTAAACCGAAAAGCACGTGGTGCTTTTCTGTTTTCATTCATCCTTTTCACTGCTGTTGCGCGAATCACGCTGTTCGCACGGAAGTGCTTCCGTGTGACATGCGTGGTTTTCACGCACCCATTGACTTCAATGGGTGCGTGATGCGCGAACAGCGCACAAATATAGAACGGGTCGTGAGTTTTTTTGCAACGGACTCACGTTGCACAAAATTCACGGACTGTCTGCACGGCCCCATAGATTATTATAGGTCCGTACGAAAATCATGCGCGTTGCACGGACGAATAACACGCTCGTGTAAACAAGCCCTAAGGGTTAGCAGAGCAACGATTTCAATGGCATGGCAGGGGAGGAAGCCCAGGATTTTCCTCTACACAGGGCTTTCAAAAAACAAAAATATGATAAGTGTAGTGGGCCCCCCCCCCCCCGGCACAGTGGGCTCTGGCACTTGCCTGGGTTTGCCAGGTGCTGGCGTGTAAAAAAAACAAGCATGTCGCTTCTTGAGCCGTTTTTGGAGCTGTTTTTTATTGGGTCGATTGAAAAACAGCTCCAAAAATTGGCATCACAAAACATTTCCTGCTTCAAAATCGGCTGAAAATCAGAGGCTGTTTTCCCTTGAAAACAGCTCCATCATTTTCAGTTGTTCAAACGCCTCAAAATGTACCTAGAAAAAAAGGTAACAGCAGCTTCATTTTCAAAGGTTTTTTCCATTGAAAACAGCTTTGTAATTTTCAGCCAATTCTTATTGTAAGGCCGGATTCACACGAGCGTGTGAGTTTTGCGCGCGCAAAAGGTCCATAAAAGCTCCGTGTGTTTGCAGCATATGATGCGTGATTTTCGCGCAGCCGCCATCATTATGACACTCTGTTTGTATGTTTGTAAACAGAAAAGCACGTGGTGCTTTTCTGTTTTCATTCATAGTTTTGACTACTGTAGCGCGCATCACGCGCGACCCACGGAAGTGCGTCGGTGTGCCATGTGCGGTTTTCACGCACCCATTTACTTCAATGGGTGCGTGATGCGTGAAAAACAGGCAAATATAGGACATGTCGTGAGTTTTACGCAGCGGACATACGCTATGTGAAAATCACGGACAGTCTGAACGGCCCCATTGACTAACATAGGTCCGTGTGACGCGCGTGAAAATCACACACGTAGCACGGACGTATTATACGTTCGTCTGAATAAGCCCTAAGTGTGAACATACCTTAACGCTGTGTTCCCACGTTTCGTAAACACTGCGTAATTTCCGCAACGGAATTGTGTGCGGAAATTCCGCAGCATTTACAGTAGTAGCAAAGTGGATGAGATTTTGTAAATCCCACGCTCCGGAAAAAAAACGCAGCGTAAACTTAAATAAATTTAATTCCGCAGCATGTCAATTTATGCTGCGTTTTTGTTGATTTTCTGTACGGGTTTTGCACTGAATTCAATGGAAAGCCAAGTGTTGAGACATTTGCGGCGTAATCGCAGCAATAACGCCGCAAAAAAACGCAAATCCAGAAAAAAAAAAATCATGCTTACCCAGAACGCCCTCCTTCTTTCTGCAGTCCGGCCTCCTGGGATGACGTTTCATCCCATGTGACCGCCAAAGCCAATCACCGGCTGCAGCGTCACATGGCCTGCAACATCATCGTAGGAGGCCAGAGCGGATGTCAAAGGAGAGAGGGTATAAGTATGAGAGCTTTTTTACGCATGGAAATTCCGTCCAAAAAAGTGCACCACAATGTAGTGCGATTTTTCAGACGGCAGGTGCTGTGGGTTCCAAGGTCGGATACGCTGCGTGATTTTTATGCAGCATATCCGACCCGTGGGAACCCGGCCTAAGGGTGCGCTCACACTTGGCATAATTGCTTCAAACATCACAAAAATATTCTGCAACAGATTTCTCTAGTTCTTGCGTTGCAGAATATTTTTTTCCATAGGCTTATATTGTAACGTTTTCATGGCACATGCGCCACGTGGGAGTGCACCCTTGCAGATTGTTTATTTGCACTTTATGGTTTTAAAAACGGAGAGGTTTATTTTTTGGGGGGGGATTCAAAGATTTGCTAATCTATTTTGTATTTGTTCCTTTTTTTAATAGAATAAAATTATAAACCAATGATTTGATGAAAAAAAAAAATAGATCTGGAGATACTGGGTCAAATGATCTTCTAAATTCCATAAGGATAAAACAGTTTATAAGCGCTTTGTCGAGCAGGGTCTTGTGTTTTAGCCAATCTCTGCAAAGTCATAAGAACTTCATAGCAGATTGTGGGCAATCAACATATCTGTGAACCAATCATCTAGATTATACAACAGGGATTATTACCCATGAGTGCCCCACATCAATAGTGCCGTAATAAGGCTGGAATGTGCCGTTTCTGAACATTAACTGAGATATTTGCTTCATTAAACATGGAAGAATGAGTATATACGTGTGAACATTCATATTCATTATCAATCTCAGTAATATTACTATAGAAGTAAATGATATAGGAAATGTGCCTTGCTACACAGGTCGGAAAATAACTTATTTTTGAGTATATATAATGTATGTAAGTAGTCCAGCTCCATAATACAGCTCAAAAGCCCTTAGGGTATATTCACACGCAAACTCAAAAACGTCTGAAAATACAGAGCTGTTTTCAAGGGAAAACAGCTCCTGATTTTCAGACGCTTTTTAAGCCACTCGCGA
Organism: Rhinoderma darwinii; assembly: GCF_050947455.1. NCBI lineage: Eukaryota > Metazoa > Chordata > Amphibia > Anura > Rhinodermatidae > Rhinoderma > Rhinoderma darwinii. Next base: position 158,645,701 of record NC_134688.1, on the reverse strand, counting down.
TTTTCGCTGCGTTTTTTTACAGCCGTTTTTGGAGCTGTTTACAATAGCGTTGTATCATGAATTAAAAATGTGACAATTTGCGTGCGCCATAAAAAAACACACCAAAAATCGCTGTAAAACCGCATGCGATTTTCCATGCGATTTTCAGCTGTACCGTTTAACTGATAAACCTATACATAAAACATGTAAAACTTTAACAGGTGAAACACATTTATTTTACATGTTTCATGTATAGGCACCCTTAGGTCGGGTTCCCATGGGTCGGATACGGAGCATAAAAACTGCGCAGCGTATCCGACCTAGAACCCGCAATACATTCCGTCCGAAAAACCGCACCACATTGATTTTCTGCTGCGGAAAGCAGTAGTAAAAACGCTCAAACTTACCTAGGCCGTTGTTATGGCGACGCATCCGTCCTGTGCAGTCCGGTCCGGCCTCCATGGATGACGTTTCATCCCATGTGACTGCTGCTACAGCCTGTGATTGGCTACAGCGGTCACATGGGATGCAACGCCATCCCAGGAGGCCGGACTGGACGAAGAAACACAGACTTCTGGGTAAGTATGTTTTTTTTTTTTTTCGTAGTTGCGATTTTTGCGGCGTAATCGCTGCGAATACATGTGTGTGTGTTCTAGTCCAAAAAGAACACACACAGTGGAACTTGTATTTGAAGATTAAGCGCCCCTGCAAGAAATTGAAGTGACTATCGAAAGGTTTAATTTTAGGGAGTAAGTTCACACGCAGCATAAACACTGCAGAATTTCCAACAGAAAAAGGCAAAATGAAATAAATCTGCAGAACGTCAATTTCCCTTGCAAAAATGCTGCAGAATTCCCACACATCGGAAATTCTGTAGTGTTTAGGCTCTGTGAACATACCCTTAGGCCGGGTTTCCATTTGTCTCTGTTCCGTAAGTTTTCCGTTTTTTTGGGGCGGAATCAATAACGTAGTCGACTACGCTATTGATTCTGCCGAAAAAAAACCTGAAATCTTACAGAACAGAGACAAATGATAATCTTTAGCAATGGAAGCATTACCATTGAAATCAATGGTAATGCAAACGGAAGCTATGGTTTCCGTTCATGGGTTCCTTGACAGAAAGGTCTGATGGAACCCACGAACGGAACTCCAACACAGATGTGAATGAAGCCTTAGGCCTCATGCACACGACCGTAAAAACACCCGTTATTGCGGGTCGTAATTACGACCCGCAATAACGGGCTCATAGACTTCTGTTAGCCACGGGTACCTTCCCGTTTTCTCATGGGAAGGTGCCCGTGCCGTTAAAAAAATAGAACATGTTCTATTTTTCTATTTTACGGGCCGTGCTGCTATACTTTATAATGGCAGCACGGCTCGGAAAAGCGGCCGGCTGCCCGTGCTCGTAATTACTAGCACGGTCGTGTGCATGAGGCCTTACAGACTAGTAATATATAATTACTGTAAAAAATATGTCACAGCATTCATGTGGCAAAAAGTTCAGGAATTTATTAACACAGCCCCAAAGTAATGAGTACAATGTTTTGACTCACGGGTTGTGTTTGCGCAATCTACATGACATGTATGCTTGACAAGGACTCCTGTGTGAATCAGAAAGTTTTTCAGCTTCAAAGACGGCTGAAAATCAGCTCCGTAATTTTCAGACGTTTTTTACTCAGCATGTGAACATACCCTTGTATCGTGTGAACATTCCCATGTACCGTAAATGCTGCAAAACTTCCGCAATGGAATTCTGTGCAGAAATTCCGAAGCACTTAAAGTAGCAGCAAAGTGAATGAGATTTAAAATTTCTCATACTCCGGGCTTATTTAGACGAACGGGATATACGTACGTGCAACGGACATATAGTAGTCTATGGGGCAGTGCAGACAGTTGCATGATTTTTACGCAGCGTGAGTGCGCTGCGAAAAAGTCACGACATGTCCGTTCTTTTGGGCGTATTTCGTGCATCACGCACCCATTGAAGTCAATGGGTGCATGAAAAGCACGCATGCCACACGGAAGCACTTCCGTGGGACCTGCGTTTTTCACACAACAGCTGTCAAACTATGAATGAAAACAGAAAAGCACCACGTGCTTTTCTGTTTACAAACATCCAAACGGAGTGTCATAATGATGGCGGCTGCGCGAAAATCACGCAGCCGCGCATCATACGGGGCTGCCACACGGAGCGGTTAAGTGCCTTTTGCGCACGCAAAACGCCGCATTTTTGCGTGCCCAAAACACACACGCTCGTGTAAATCCGGCCTCAGGCTGCGCAAAAAAATGCAGCAAAAACGTTCATAAATTGACCTGCTGTGTGGACTTTAAATCCGCAGCATGTCAATTTATGCTGTGTTTTCATTGTTTTTCTATTGCGAGTTTTCCCCATTGATTTAAATGTGGATGTAAAACTCGCAACAAATTACCAAGTGTTGCGACTTTTGTGGCGGAATCGCAACTCAGAAAAAAAAAGAGCTTATACTTACCACCTATAATGACACTTTCTTCTGTTCTTCTTCCAGGCCGTTCCCTGGGATGACGTTTCATCTCATGTGATTGGTGCAGCCAATCACAGGCTGCAGTCACATAGGCTACAGCATCATCCCAGGAGGCCGGACTGCACAACAACGGGGGACGCATCACAATGACAACGGCCGGGGCGAGTATGAACGTTTATTTTCTTTTTTTATCGCACAATGTAGTGCGGTCTCTCGGACGGAATGTGCTGCGGGTTCTAGGTCGGATACGCTGCGTAGTTTTACGTAGCGTATCCGACCCATGGGAACACGGTCTTTGACTAAATTCACATGTGGTAGGCGCTTTTTCCGCCTACCGACCGCGTGTTACATGCGGATTTTGTCCTTGATTGTACTGCGGATTCACTGAGGTCTAATTTTGTGACTATTCTGCAACATTATGAGTATAATGTGGATTTGGAAATCCGCAGCATGGTCATATTGGCGCGCAGAATTTATCTGCTACGTGTGGATGTGGTTTTAAAAACTCTATCCACATGTACTGCAATATATTTGCAATGTAAGGCTATGTGCACACGCTTAGCAAAAAACGTTAAGCTAATTTTTTAAGCAACCAGCGTTTTTTACGGCCCCTTTTGGAGCTGTTTTCTATAGAGTCAATGAAAAACGGCTCAAGAAGTGACATGCAAAACGGCCGCGTAGGAAAACACCCCGTCGAAACAGAACGCTGTTTTTCCCATTGAAATCAATGGGCAGATGTTTGGAGGTGCTCTGCTTCCGATTTTTCGGCCGTTTATGGCCCGAAAAACGGATGAAAATGAGCCGGGTGAACATACCCTAATACTGCAATGTATTTGCGGTGCAGAATCCTCACGAAAATCCCCAACAAATCGGCCTTAAGAGCCAATGTTAGGGTATGTTCACACACTCAAGTAAAACAGCTGTAAAATACGGAGCTGTTTTCAAGGGAAAACAGCCTGCGTTTTTTAAATGCGTTTTTAGAGCCGTTTTTGGAGCTGTTTTTCTATTAACACAATGAAAAACAGCCTCAAGAAGTGACATGCTCTATCTTTTTACGGGGCGTTTTTTTACGGGCGTTTCTTTCAAATGGCCACGTAGAAAAACGCCCCATCTGAACTAAATGCTGTTTTCAATGTGCATATGTTTGTTGGCGTTCAGTATCCGTTTTTCCAGACTTTTTTTTGAGGCGTTTACGCCCCGGAAAACGCCTGAAAACTCGGCATGTGAACATACCCATAAAGTGACGCCTCAAAACCGCTGCCAGTGTGATATAGGGGAAGGGAAGGGCCTTTTTAAACGTAAAGTTCCACCACCGTGACACTTGCGATTGGCGCACTGGGGGAATTAAAATGCCCTCCCCTTCCCCTATATCGCTTTATCCGCAGTTTTGCGACTGGGATTAAAGAGAAACTGTTGGTTCTCATGACATGTCTGTAATGCCTAATTCACAAGAACGCTGCGCATCTCGGACGTGAAAAACTGCCCTTTTTCACGTCCGAGGTGCATCCGTGCTCAGCGCTGCGGGATGCGATGTCACGCATCCCCCATAGATTAGAGTCTATGGAGGGATGTGTGATGCGTGAAAAGACAGGACATGTCCTATTTTCCCAAGGACCCTTCACACAGTCCGTTGAAACAACGGCTGTGTGAACGGCCACATTGATTAACATAGGTCCGTGGGACGAACGCTGTTTCAACGGCCGTCCCACGGACGTTTAACACGTTTGTGTGAATCAGGCCTTATAGTAAATATTTGACAAGGATTACACCAGGTGTCAATTTATTCATACAAGCAGAACAAGAGCTTATTACAAAGGCCCCATGCACACCACCGTATTTTTCCCTCCCATAAATACTGGCCGTAAATACCGGTCCTTTGTCACACGTTTTTAACCTGTATTTAACCCGTATTTACAGACCCATGTCCGTAAATACGGGTCTGTTGTCAACCGTATTCCACCCGTATTTACGGACCCGTAAAAAAAGGGGGGCTGGAAATGATGTCACAATCATGTCCAAACCCTTTAAAAGGGTCACATGATCGCTCAGACACCATTTTCTCTGCTTCTCTTTATTCAAAAATCGAAATCCCCTGACGTTGCCTAGAAACGCTCCCGTAATTACGGGTGCATACACGTAGCCACCCATAATTACGGGAGCCCCATAGACTTCTATGGGCCTGCCCGTGCCGTGATTACGGCCTGAAATAGGACATGTCACATATTTTTCAACGTACCGGGCACCTTCCTGTACGCAAATGGGGAGGTACCCGTGGCCAATAGAAGTCCCATAATTACGGGCGTTTTTACGGTCGTGTGCATGGGGCCTTACCCAGAATTAAAACTGCTAGCACAGAAAAGCGGTGTTCACTAGAGGTCTAACCAAGGAGTGCCACCACCCTGCAATCAGACCTCCCCGGATCAGACACACACTATATATATATATATATATATATATATATATATATATATATATATATATATATATATATATATATACCCTCTCTCCAAACGCACTTGTTACGCCATGGTGCTCACTATAGACACAGCGTGGCAGGGCGGCCCAGGATCTGTGGTCTACTTAACCCCTTCTCGCACCACTGCATAATAGCAAGTCCTGGTGCTGGGGGGTGATTATCGAGCGGGCTCAAGCGCTGAGCCCGCTCCATGCTCTGCGGGTGTCAGCTGTGTATTATGTGACTTATGAACTTAGATGTGATCGATAGCAGCTCGATCCTGGGTGTCAGAGGTACGCAGGACCCGCTGACACTAAACCAGTCAGTCCCGCTGACCTGACGAATACAGGATTCAGGATACAGCTGCAGGATTCAGGATACAGCTGCTCTGTATACAGGATACAAAGCAGATGTATCTGAAAAAGTTAAAAATATTTTTCATAAAATGTATTTAGAAAGTTGCACCTATCATACTGATACACATTTTTATAAAAATAAAACAAAAACAAACAATGTCAAACGTTTAAATAGCCTTAAATCCACCACTGGTCCTAGGATCTGAATTTCACCCAGTAAGTAAATTCCCCTATTGGGATTTGGTAACATTATGTCATGTTACAGGCTTTGTGGTTTTCTGTGGGGCTGGCTTAAGTTAGAGTGACTATATAGGAACATAATATTACTATAAATCTTATGAATATAACTTTACACCTAGAACACAATAGTCTGGCTGTCAGCAGCTCAAGTAGGATCATTGCACTTATACTCATATAATTCAGGCGACTTCCTATCTTGTTGACATTTACACGTAATAAAACTTATGAATCAGATGAGATGATTTTTTTTGTAGATGAAATATTTGTCACTAATTCTCTGTACTGGGTTGGAAATTTTGTGTTGTGGTCATACAAGGACTTGGTGGAGAACCATATAGAAGTGGACCAACTATTGAACTAGGGAATTGCAATATATACAGTTTAGGCCTAGTTCACATAACATTTTTTTCCTTCTTTCGGAGGTATACGTCAAAGGACTCCTGACATACCTCCGACAAAAGGCTGCAACATATCCTACTGTATAGGCATACAGTGGGATACGTCGCCGGAACTCCCCGGGCAGAGCACTACCTGAAACCCTGTGCCTGAGGAAGCTCCTGACATCACGGTGCATATATGGACAGAGATGTCAGGAGTTTTTTATGCCAAAGTTCCTGGTCACAGCATCAGAAGTGCTCTTGGCGGGAACTCCAGACACCACCTTCACAGCGGCCCTATATCCCCTGTTAGGCCTCATTTACACGAGCGTGTGCGTTTTGCGCACGCCAAAAAACGCAGCGTTTTGCGTGCGCAAAAGGCACTTGACAGCTCCGTGTGTCATCAGTGTATGATGCGCGGCTGCGTGATTTTCGCGCAGCCGCCATCATAGAGATGAGGCTAGTCGACGTCAGTCACTGTCTAGGGTGCTGAAAGAGTTAACTGATCGGCAGTAACTCTTTCAGCACCCTCGACAGTGAATTCCGATCACAATATACAGCAACCTGTGAATAAAAAAAAGACGTTCATACTTACCAAGAACTGCCTGCTTCCTCCAGTCCGATCTCCCGGCCGTTGCCTTGGTGACGCGTTCCTCTCTTGACATCCGGCCCCACCTCCCTGGATGACGCGGCAGTCCATGTGACCGCTGCAGCCTGTGATTGGCTGCAGCCTGTGCTTGGCCTGTGATTGGCTGCAGCCTGTGATTGGCTGCAGTTGTCACTTGGACTGAATTGTCATCCCGGGAGGTCAGACTGGAGGAAGAAGCCGGGAGTTATCGGTAAGTCAGAACTTGTTCATGTATATTGGGATCGGAAGTCACTGTCCAGGGTGCTGAAACAGTTTAACTCTTTCAGCACCCTGGACAGTGACTGTCTCCTGACGTCGCGTACCAGAACATTTTTTGCCGGGTTCGGTTAAAACGAGTTCGGCCGAACCCGGTGAAGTTCGGTTCGCTCATCTCTAAGACACTCCGTTTGGATGTTTGTAAACAGAAAAGCACGTGGTGCTTTTCTGTTTACATTCAGAGTTTGACAGCTCTTGCGCGAATCACGCAGTTCGCACGGAATTGCTTCCGTGCGACCTTCGTGGTTTTCACGCATCCATTGACTTCAATGGGTGCGTGATGCGCGAAAAACGCAGAAATTTAGAACATGTCGTGAGTTTTTTTCAGCGCACTCACGCTGAGCAAAACTCACGGACTGTCTGCATGCCCCCATAGACTTGTATAGGTCCGTGCGACCCGCGTGAAAAGCACGCGCGTCGCACGGACGTATATCACGTTCGTGTAAATGAGGCCTTACTGTAAGACTTTAACCCCTTCCCGACATCTGCCGTATATATACAGCACAGGTCGGGTCGGTTTGTATGGAGTGGGCCCATGGGCTGAGCCCGCTCCAGAGAAAAAGCATGTCTTCTGT